>NW_018023137.1:0-3592 GCF_002006095.1 Pseudomyrmex gracilis | reverse complement strand
AGTCGCAGTGATAAACAAAGATTATTCTGCTTTCCAAAAGAAGCAGATTTGCGGCGAAAATGGCTGGAAGCGTGCCAAAGAGAAGACGCTACGCATATAAAAATTAATTCTGGTAGATTAGATGTAAAAACAACTTAGATATATCAGTACTTATGTATTATTAATTATATTAACAAATACCGTATAATATACTTGTAGCTACAATATGTAGTCTCCATTTTAAACAAGACTGTTTGGAGATGAAATGGACACAAAAACGTAAAAACAATATACCTACAAAACAAATGTGCAGATTAAAACAAAATGCAATCCCAACAGAAATGTTGCACTTGGTAAGGAAACGAAAAAAAAGGGAAGATACAAAAGATAAAACAGAAAACAAAAAGATAAAATTGTCGTAAGTATTATAACTGGTCAAATCATTATTAGTGGTAATCATTATTAGTGAAAACAAATAGTGTTATGCATGATTTACATATAGCACATGTTGAAACACAATATCAATAAATACACTTTTATAAATATACTTTCAAAATGTAATTGTGTTTTACACAGAAATGAAGGCGGTAGCCAAAGTTCTACAGAATTGGAAGATGAGAACAATTTATTGAGATCAGAAAATCCAATTATAGAAAACTAAACCATAGTAACAGAGAAAGATAAAAAAGAAGAAATAAGAAAGAAACAGATAACAATAGTGTAAGTATTATTATTATTGGTAGACAACTAGTTGTATACACAAATAGTTTTACATATAGCACGTTCTGAAAAACAATAGTAATAAATACATGTTTACAAGTATAATTTAGAAATTTAATTATGTTGTATACAGAAATGAAAGTTATAGCCAGAGTTCTACAGAATTAGAAAACTTGCAAAATCTATTAAAACAAGTAGAAGAAGAACAAACAACTTTATTGAGAGCATTAAATAAAAGTAGACAAGAGCAGCAAACAGTAATAGAAATTAATAAACAACTACGTCTAAAAGTGGAATTGTAACGGAGCCGAATTCTTCGGCTTCGCCCGGCCTTCCGCCTGCCGGACAGCTCGGTCGGTGCCAAGGTTCGGAGGAGGGGAAGGCGAGAAATTGCGACACTTACTTCGGTTTTTATGCTGTAATGTACGTGGTTATTTATTTAACTTATATCTGTATTTACAAAGGTTTAAATCCGTGGTGTCGGTTGATTACGAACTAATTTCCGGCGGAGTTCTTGTCAATCGGTTTACAGAGTGTCTGATTCCGCGGCGTTGATTTATTAATCTAGTGCGGTCGGCGGAATTCTTACGGAATTCTTACGGAACATTTTACGCGGTTTTAATTAATGCGTTCGGTGCGGCGGCGCTGTAATAACTTAAGTCTAATTCGGGACATGTATTTACAAGGGCCTTATATATATAGATTAGTCGTGAGAACGACTGTTTGTCGATGTAGCGGTTACAACGGCCGTTTGTGCGCCGGAGCGCCGGAAGTCGAAAATCTCTCGACGGGAATCGGTATGGCGGCCGAGTCAGCACCTCGGATTGCCGAAAGTCGAGTCAGCACCTCGACGGGAACGGTCGGTAATGGCAGCCGAGTCAACACCTCGGATTGCCGGAAATCGGTCTCCCGAGTCAACACCTCGGGGGGGAATAATCGGAAACGGTATCTCCCGAGTCAACACCTCGGGGGGATATTCGGTAGCGGTATCTTCCGAGTCAACACCTCGGGGGGATAATCGGAAGTGGCGGCCGAGTCAGCACCTCGGATTGCCGGAAGTCGGTATCTCCCGATTCAACACCTCGGGGGGAATAATCGGTAGCGGTATCTCCCGAGTCAACACCTCGGGGGGGAATAATCGGTAGCGGTAGCTCCCGAGTCAACACCTCAGAGGGAACAATCGGAAGCGGTATTTCCGAGTCAACACCTCGAAGCGGTAGCAGGATAGGAATGGCTCTCGAGTCAGCTCCTCGAGCGCCGGGAAAGGAATAGCTCCTCTTGCCGGTTTTCGGCCGGCTTTTATACCCCGGAGCGGCCTACGGTCCGTCCGGGGTCGGCGTGTGGAACGCGGGTGTTTGCGCGCCGCGGCATGCACCTGCCGGATGATAATCGCGTGTCTGCTCCGTGTCGCTATAGGCGCGTCGTCGGTACTATCGCACGCGGTCGCCCGTATAGGTGGGTTCGCAGAAACTATAGCGATAGGTATATTCTCAACTGTGTTTAATATATTTTATACAAAGATAGAACGATAGATATAAATGTAATAATAATAAGAAAACGAGAAGTCACATATTTACAACGTGAAAGAAAGGAAAGAAAAATATACATAAAATAAGAAATATAAAAAATGAATATACATATATATCGTGACGGGGTTTGCCTCCCCCTCTTGCTTTTTAGGGGACCTCCTCCCTTCGCACAAATCGGGCCAAGCTGAGGCAGCCGTTGAGGTCCCACCGCAGGATCCAGTGGCCGTCCTTGGCTCTGGCTCGGTAGCGGCGGACGGTTTGAATGACCCGGGTGGGTACTTCTATTATCGTCCCCGGTACAGCGACCCTGGTGATCGGGTCGTTCGGTCGGCTGCGAATGGTGGTGGTGGTGGCGGCAGTGGAATTATTAAAGCTAAACGTTCAGCAAAAAGCGGATATTATTGAGAAAATAGAAATAAATAAAAAGACAGAAACAAAAACAATAGCTATATCGATATTGAGTAAAGTCTTCACTGCTGGGCAAATAAAATTGTTAATGTCAGAAAAAGAAAAACCGCGAATTAAGTGGTCTGTTGAAGACATTACATCAGCAATTGCCTTACGAGCATTAAGTCCGAAAGCATATCGATATCTGCAAGATGTAAAGAAAATGCCACTACCATGTACGTCAACTCTTCAAAATTGGTGTGCTACGTTTAACATTTCACCAGGCATATTAAACGACGTTCTTAAAATTATGACTGAAAAAGGACAAGATTTAAGTACAATAGAAAAACTAATTGTCCTAACATTTGATGAGTTGTATGTTTCAAATAAAATTGATATAGAACGAAAGAAACAAAAAATTTATGGACCGCATAAAACGTGTCAAATTCTAATAGCTCGAGGATTATTCAGTAAATGGAAACAACCTATATACTATAATTTTGATACACCAATGTCTCCAAACATTTTGCTGACCGTAATTCGTAATCTGTATATTGCTAATTATATTGTCGTTGCTGTAACGTGTGACATGGGATCAACAAATATGCAATTAAATATTGCAAGCAATTAAATATTGGAAGTAATATTACAAATATTTCAAAGAAACGTAAAAAAGAAATCATTCAAAAGCAGAATTATATTGTACATTCTGCAAACAACTCCTTAAAAATATGTTTCTTTGCTGATGTTCCGCATTTAATAACGCTGGCAAGGAATAACTTATTTGATTCTGGTTTTAAAGTGAAAGATATAACATAATCGACAAAAAATGCTTAGAAGAGTTATTAACACTGAATAAATCTGATTTGAAAATTGCTCATAAATTAAGCCAAGCGCATTTAGACGTAAAAGGTGCACAACGACAAAACGTCAAAATGGCATCACAAATTTTCTCTAATACAAATGCAATAGCACTT
>NW_018023136.1:11486-19450 GCF_002006095.1 Pseudomyrmex gracilis | reverse complement strand
TATATTTTATTAATAAATAAATATATAGAAGTTAAAAAGCCAAATATTAATCCACAAACCTTCTTCTTCTCCTTATAGTCCCCTATCAGAGCTCTATAAAAATAATAAGGCTCGTAAAAGATCCGCCGTACTAAGGCCCGGTCAGAAAACTGCTATTAGGGCCATATGTAACACGACGTTACATTTTTTATCAGGGCGCTGTCAGGCTGCCTTAACAAGACCTTATTAGGCAACAGGATAAAATCTAGCGCGCCTTTCTTAGAACCGCGCCTTTGATTTTCTACTCGGGTTGCGATACGAAATTATATACGCAAGCGAACACAAAAAGACTTTCGAGAGTTTAGGCACGGTATAGTAATAATACATCGTACGTTAATATACAATACATTTCTAATATATCTCTTTCGAACAGAGACAGAGAGAGCAGTTGCAATGAGAAATAGAGAAAAACGCAATACGATCCGCTAATTTGATAAATATCATTGCGACAAATATTGAATTTTTTTTCTGCAAACATCTTGTGCTTGAAGTTTGCTGCATGTTGTTACATTACTGCGCATTTACTTAAAAAAAACATTGTTAAAATACACAATACACAATGGCTGCGTTCCGATATTCACTGTCAGTACTAAAAGTCTATACTTCACGTCACTTGCGCTATAGATTTCTAATACTGGCAGTGAATAGCAGCCACAGATTAATGCATTTAGCAGATTATTGCATCTAGCAGTTTCTAAATGCGATACTTTTCGAATTAATCGCTTGATATAATAGAATTAATAATTTCAGTCATCACGACATCACTCTTGTATCGTATCTTGATATATCATTACAACCAAAATGTTTTTCATTTTGAGAGAAAAGTAAAAGCTTAAATAGTACGTGTTAAGATTTACAAAAATGCATCGGTTAATATAATATTCTTTGTGCAGAACATCGTTCAATTAATTAATTGAATTTGTTAGAACAAATTGAAGTGAGTATACGACAAAGGACCTCCCGCACTAATATTATATAAATTTGGGTTTCGGTTAAATCAGCTGATTTTTTTAAATGTTGTAGTTTATAACCTGTTAAATAAAACCTGTAAGACGGAGCAAAAAAATGAAGTTTTTGTGTTTGAATGGCCTAAAATCATCGACATCGTACTATAAAATACTCGTTGATTTAGAAACGGCTGACCCAAAGTAAATAAAGTTTTAACGGTTTTAAAGGTCTCAACAAGGTCTATAGGAATACATAATAAAAGATGGAGGGTCCCGCTTAAAACATTCCAGACGACCTTTCTGACCTCGGCGACATCATTCAAAATCAAATTGATAAAGCCAATGAATAGGTATTTTTAAATCTTTTAAAACTTTTATCTCAAACATTTTTTTATAAAACTTATAGTTTTCGAAATATGTTATCGTTTCGAAACTTTTTATATACTGTGTATGATCGTATATGTATAGTTCTATGTATAATAACATTTTACATATTGTTGCGTCCGTGGAGCGTAGCGATGCTCTCGTAAGACGCCGCGTTTCGCGCACACGACCGCGGCAATAAAAGGTCGCCGCTTTTCTCCAAACACACTTTATTATAACGGAAATACAAGAGAAATAATGCGTAACAGAAATCGTCGAGGCGCGTCGTGACAACTCTTTTTCTCTACTCTCTTGAACTTCGCAGTCAACAACCCCCGTTGCTACCCGAACAAAAGCCTCGATATCGATCAATCGTTCGACGAACATCTTCTACCCCGTGGACGACACGCGCCGCATCTCGCAACAATATAATTACATGTGATCATTTAATGTTATTCAAGATATAAACTCATGTATGACACAATAATTTGTTATAATATATCTAGTGTAATATCTCTACTTTTAGCCTAACCTAGTATCAACGATATAGACGTGATAGGAGACTGGTCTCGTGCGTGCGCGCGCGCGCGCGCGTGTGTGTGTGTGTAACACAGGGATAAGGACCTCACGATTCGTTACTTCAGTACTTTTCGACTTTAAACTCACACACACACACACGCACACGCACACGCACACGTACACGCACGGGACCAGTCTCCTACCACGTCCATGTCGTTGATCCTGGGTTAGGCTAAGAGTAGAGATATTACACTAGATATATTATAACAAATTATTGTATCATACAATGAGTTCATATCTTGGATAACATTAAATGATCACTTGTAATTATATGTGAAATGTTATTATACATAAGACTATACATATACGATCATACACAATATATAAAAAGTTCCGAAACGATAACATATTTCGAAAACTATAAGTTTTATAAAAAAACTGTTTGAGATAAAAGTTTTAAACGGTTTAAAAAGATCTATTCACTGGCTTTATCAATTTGACCTTGAATGATGTCGCCGAGGTCAGAACAAAGTCGTCTGGAATGTTTTAAGAGGATGCTGAACCGTCCTGTTTTATCATAAAAATAGTAAAATGTCTGAATAATGACTTTTGTCAAATGTACTCCACAAATGAGAAAACGGTTCTCCACAATAAAAGAAAACAATGTAACAAGTCCCGCCAGATAATAAATGTTTGTAAAACGGAAAAATTTTTTTTTAAGAAAATTGACTACCTTACATTATCAAGTATGTCTAGAGATTTAACAGTTTATATGTCACAAAACACACTTTGGCCCGCTAGATAGAACCTGCAAGAATATTACAAAAGTATTAAAAAACACTTTGAACGCTTGCAGGAAGAGAAAGTATTGAACCTGTAAATTGTAGACACAAAGGTTATTTTTCTTCAAAACACTACACGAAGCACTACGTAGTTCCCAAACTTTGCACCAGAAGAGAAAGACATACGTCTATCATTGTCTTTTTCATGTCATCTATCCTTGTTTTTGTTTGACTCGATCCCGAGAGATGGCGCCAGCTACCCGACAGCGTAGCTGCTAAGTAGCATTTGTGGCAGACTTTCTTCGTCAGTTCAGCATTCTCTTAAGTGGGACCCTCCATCTTTTATTACGTATTCCTATGCAGAGACAGATTTAGGCATGGTCTTTATGGGCTGCAGCCCGGGGCCCCGTTCAATCAAAGGCCCTTTCGTGGTCAAAAATAAACGACAAAACCAAACAATTGTTTTTTTTATAAAAATAATTCCAAGTACTGGCACAGTTAAATGGGTAGGGCCTCTTTGCGATCAAAAATAAACGGCAAAAACAACCTTTTTTTTGCAAAAATAATCCCGAGTATTAGCATAGGTAAACAGTGTTAGTCCAAGGCTCTTAAATTTAACGGTTCTGTTCCTATGGCTTTTGTTGAGACCTTTAAAACCGTTAAAACTTTATCCACTTTGGGTCAGCCGTTTTTAAGTCATCGAGTATTTAGTCGTCGATGATTTTAGGCCATTCAAACACAAAAACTTCAGTTTTTTGCTATAAGTCTTATAGGTTTTATTTAACAGGTTATAAACTACAACATATAAGAAAATCAGCTAATTTAACCGAAACCCAAATTTACATAAAATTAGTGCGGGGTCCTTTGTAATTTATTCAGTTGATATAAGTTGTTTTAATAATTAATAATTACGCCCAACTATCTGTTTCCTTTTAACGTTATATAGATGACATCAAAAGACATAGTTGAGAACTTATAATAGTATGCTCAAAGTATGCGATCTGTGTCAATAAACATGGTGAACGGAATAAATATGAAGTCTCCGTGATATACGCGTGCATATGTATATACGTGTACACTTACTATATACAGAGCTAGCTTCTATACTTCCAATTCCGCCGAGACTGATTTTGAGGAAATCATTTGAATACGTAACAAATGCGCGTTTTGTGGAATCTTATAATGTCATCAAAAGTATAATAAAGTCGCAATATGTTATGGGCGCGTATGTTAAATATAGTCAGCGTTGTGAAGTTTCCAGGTGTGCGTAAACTATAAAAAGATTGCTATGAATTAAAGTGAGAAATATAAATATAATATTAAATATAAATATAATTTAGTTATAATTAAAAATAACATAGTTATAAGAAAACATTTCTTTCTTTTTTCCTCTCTCCTTATATTTAAGTAAACTTGAAATATACAAAATAAAAAGATCTGAAAACGTTTCTTTAAACATCTTTTACATGACGAAAACAATCATTTTTATTTTATTCGACAAAATGTAATTTGCGAATTATCCGACTAGTTGAGTTGAGCGTTACAAGTAAAAAGAAAAAACCGGATCCTGTTGAGAAGATAAAGTTTCTTCGAAGAAAAACCCTCGAAGTTCAGCCGCTAAGGCAATTTGACCTGGATTTTGAGAATAAACCGACAAGATCGGTAAATACTTATCAATCAAATGACTAAAGTTGCGACCAACCATTTGCTGTAACAAGTCTTTTTTCCTTTGTAACTTGTAACTAGTGCGAGTAACATGTCCGAACGAAGTAAAAACAGGCGCAAAAAGTTCACCAAGGCGCGTTCTCGAATTCACGATGTGCAAAAAACCAAATGTACTAATTAACGCATTAAAGTTTTACATCCGACAATTAAACATTATCTTTATCGCATCTACCTCTATCGCATTTGTGTATATCTGCGCAAAACAAAACATTGCGCGTAAGTAGTAATGCGTGGAGTAATTAGTTTAGCGATGATAACAATGATATGTAACTTCATTCTATCACGTCCGCGCGATTCCACAAAAGAGACAGAAGCGCGGTACTTTGATCTTTCGATAGCAGACAATGGTATTGCGGTCAATTCTAATTAGCAGCGCGTTTAATCGGAATAAGATCTACATCTGCATGCGATACCGTCTGTTTCTGCATATAGGTATATATTTGCGAGAGGAAGGTTGTTCGAGTGATACAGATGGATGCCAACTTACGCTATGCTTGTCGTGCATCGTGAAAATCGTTTTTGCAACTCAAGCTTCTAACTTTGACAGAGTCATGATCCGCGTTGGCTAGCGCCGTGCTGTCTACACTATATTCACGTCAGACCGTTAGAGCGAGCTCTTTTGACCTCGAGAGATTCATTAGCATACGGGACCAACTGTAAACACGGCTACCGCACATCCTGTGTACTAGCATACCTTGTCTTAAAGATACATTTAATTAGACATAAAAAATAATTAACACGGTGCATTCCACTGTCCGCGCGATAATGACTTTTAGACAAGAAAATGAAAATGTGTTTACGATAACAGCGATCCAAACTTTCTTTTCAAAAATATAGATAAATAAAAAAGAAACAGAATTTATATTTATTTTTTGTAAGAACTAGATATTTTTTTTCATAGAAAGTTATTTTAGTTTTTTTCAATTTTATAGATTGTTCTTGAGAGTCTTAGTTTTCCATGAGAATTAATACATATAGGAATATAAGGTCTTTGTTGCTTGCACTTTTTACGCTAGAATAAGATATACAGGGTGTCCCAGAATTGGTGTAACATTTCTCGTTGACAGATAGAAGAAGTGAAACTGATTGTGAGTCATATATCATTTTGCTAGAGTCGCAATAGTTACTGAGATCTTAATTAACAAAGATCAGCGAATAAGCATCTATCGAACTGTCTTATGCGCGTAAGACAGCCCGGCGCGCTTACGGTGTTATTCGTAGCAACATATGTGATGAGCTAATATAACGGCATATACTATAACATATACATATTAAAATGTAATCGTACGAAGCGCGTTGGGCTGTCCTACGCGTAAGACAGCCCGATGCACGCTTATTCGCGGATCTTTGTTAATTAAGATCTCAGTAACTATTGCGAATCTAGCAAAATGGTATAGGACTTTTCGACTCAGTTTTATTTCTTCTACCTGTCTACGAGAGATGTTACACCAATTCTGGGACACTCTGTGTATGGTTCATAGTAAACTATGGCTCTAGTAAAAAAAAAAAAAAAAAAAACGAAATAAATTGTAAAAAACAAGTGCAAAAGCAACACCGATATTATGATGCAGTCAGAAATGACCTAAAAACAAAACGTTTCAAGCCCATTCTATATTAAGGTTGTATTCAGGGTAAGATAAAAGATATGCCAGATTTGATATTTGATGCTTTCGCGGTGTGTAGTATTAACATACAAAGATGTTTTTTCGGGTTTAAACCGCGTTAGTGTCATTTTTATACCGACGTTTCGTGAATATGACACTAACGCGGTTCAAACCCGAAAAAACATCTTTGTATGTTAATATGCCAGATTATTCGAAATTTGTCAGTCAGTAGATAATATTAAAAAAAGAAATTATGCAAAATTTCAGCTTCTTTGCGAGCCTTGTTAAAAAGTTAGTACAATTTTCATTTAACACGAGTTCTTATGGGATTTCACGATATTCTGATATAAATTACAAAATAACTGTAGATGTAGATATGCCATAATTTTGAAACTTTTTGCAGTTGTTAATAAATATCTTAAAAACAAATTCCACTTGAAAAAATAGTCATTTCAAGAATATCACATAAAATATAAATTTATATTTTGTTAAAATTAATAAAAATATATATTTAATATACATAAAACAATTATATCTGTAATTTTATACATCAATTGTTACGTTTTAATAACCTTTTATGATTAATATATTTCCAGTTTTTCATTTATCTTACGTTGCACGTAGGGTATAATCCTACTCAAAAATATCAAAAGTGAACATCAAAAGGGCACAAAATATACGTAAAAACTTTTTCGTAGTTATTAAAAGTATAATAAATAGTTTTTGTAACTTATTTTAGTACAAATAATACTATTCCAGCAAACAATTATTATCTAAATATTAAAATAGGTTCGGTTTACGCTATGTTTCTTAAACTTTTGACTGAGATCTTACCCTGAATACAACCTTAAGCGCAAGACGCAAACGCAAGTCTCAGGTCTTGTGGAATTTATTACGTTAATCACTTAATTGATCAATGCAACTTAATCAATGTGAGTAGTCAATTCCACGACTTACGTTTAAGTTCTTGTGTTTAATGTAGAACGGTCTTTATACTTTGTATGGAAATAAAAGTGTTTATTAACGACAAATCAAAAGATTTGTTCGAATTAAGACACACTTGTATAAAATATACCGGAACCTTCGCTTAAAGTATGATTTTGTTAGAGTGCGTTCGCTCTAGACGCTTACGCGCTTTAAGCATCAGTCTGTCTTTATTGTTGTTTAAATGTAGAACAAAGATAGACTGACGTTTACAGCATCCAAAACAAACATATCTTTAGTGTAAGACATTCCTTCTGAACATTTGTACCCCCCTCCTATTGAAACCTCGAAGTTATTTAAAATTTATTTTTTTAAATTCAAAAGTTTTTTGATACAACATTTATGAATACGCATACAATTGTGTCCCACTTGTACTTGCAAGTATACAAAGTAGATCCGCAAAATCGCTGCCAATACTTCGGGAAATGATTGGGGATTCAAAAAGAAGGAAAAAAAATTATATAAATATAAGTTCGGAAATAAGTCGGTTCCAAATTATAGCCACTTTTATGTTTAAAAATCGTAATTTTTTTAGAATTATAATTTATTATATTGTGTTTTAACATAAATAACTACTGTGTTTTAATATAAATAACTTCATTTTAGATTATTTTGATAGAAGAGTAAAGACCTGCATTTGTGCTGAAAGTGGTCATTGTAAACAAACCACATCTAATTTGATTTAAATACCTGTTTATGTTCAAAATGACCACCTTCAGCACGAATGCAGATCCTTATTCTTCTATCAAAATAACCCAAAATGAAGTTATTTATGTTAAAACACAGCAGTTATTTATGTTAAAACACAATATAATGAATTATAATTCTAAAAAAATTACAATTTTTAAACATAAAAGTGGCTATAACTCGGAAACGACTTATTTCCGGACCTATGTTTATATTACTTTTTTCTTCTTTTAGGATCCCCAATCACTTCCCGAAGTATTGGCAGCGATTTTCCGGACACCCTGTGTATATATATATATATATATATATATATA
>NW_018023136.1:2716-6386 GCF_002006095.1 Pseudomyrmex gracilis | reverse complement strand
ACTAAGTAGTTCCAGCGTTGACCGCTCGATAGCGCCGCTTACCCGCGCTAGAAAAAATCAGTCCGGGAACTTTCCGGACAAACTGTGTATATAGTAAATAAGTAGTTATATATGTATATATAAAAAAGACGAAATGTACTTTATATACTTATATACATATAGTAAATAACACCAGATAGTCTGACTCATTTTTCTTATTGAGATACATCCCATACAGCACACAAATATTGCATATACATTGCGGGAATCTTTCACTGCAATGTTGCAATATTGTCATTTCACTGTGAAATATTGATGCATCATTGTTGTTGAATTGCAGCAACGTTCAAATGTCCGCTTTTAGAAAGATTGCAACGAAACATCATAGCAATATTGCAATGTAACGAATATGCAATAATGAAGTGTTACTGCAATCATTAAGTAATATTGCATATAAGAATAGTTTTATTTATTATAGAATGTATTAACCACACATGAAGATATATAAAAGAAGGAAAAGCTTCATATAAACAAGAATATAATCATTTTATATCTAAGATATGTACAGGGTGTTCCAGAATTGGTGTAACATCTCTCGTAAACAAATAGAGAGAGTAAAACTGAGTCAAAAAGTTTTATACCATTTTGCTAGATTCGCAATAGTTACCGAGATCTTAATTAACAAAGATCAGCGAATAAGCATGCATCGGGCTGTCTTACTCGCTTAAGACAGCCCATTGCGCTTCGCGCGCTTATGGTGTTATCCGTAGAAGCATATGGGAGGAGCTAATATAACAGCATATACTATGACATGTACATATTAAAGTGTAATTGTGCGAAGCGCGCCAGGATGTCCTACGCGCGTAAGACAGCCCGATACACGCTTATTCGCTGATCTTTGTTAATTAAGATTACGGTAACTATTGCGAATCTAGCAAAATAGTATGGGACTTATTGACTCAGTTTTATTTCTTCTACCTGTCTACGAAAGATGTTACACCAATTCTGGGACACCCTGTATATTATAAAACTATACATAAATATATGTTTTTTAGCTTAAGGTATTGTATTTGTGTTCAAAAAAATACAATTTGTGTGTGTGTGTGTGTGTGTGTGTGTGTGTGGGCGCGCGCGTAAAATTAAATACAATACTTTACTTTTTAAACATATATTATTTATGTATAACTTTATATTATATATTTTAGATATAAAATTATTGCAAACTTACGTTTATATAAAGATTTTCCTTATTTCACATATCATCTCATATGTTTCATCCTAAAACAGAAAACATCTTCCAAGAGTATTAACATATCTATAGATATGTTAGATATGTTAATACTCTTGGAAGATTATCTATAGATATGTTAATATTCTTGGAAAATATATGTACTTACTTTTAAAATTCCTATAACGAGCCTAAATCTTAATTGCTATCACATTTCTTTTATATACAATAAAATATTATTAACAGTTGTTTTAGTATAATATTATATATAACACTAAGATATATAATTATTATTATTTTACATTACAAACAACTTTCGTTTTTGCAATGATTCTACAATATTACTGTTATGTTGTTACAAGTGTGCTAATATGTTGCAGATTTATATCTCTGCAATGTCTTTGTAATGTTGCATTGCAATTTGCAATGTTGCAACGTTGCTACAATATAGTTGCAATGGACTGTGCGTATATATTTAATATTGTATTGAAATATACGTGCGTATATATTATATGTATGTAAAACATAATATACGATACAAATACAGAGATATTATAGAAAAATATAATGATAAATCCCGAAATATCCTCATCGGCTTATCAAGGTTAGCTCTGTCGCCGACGCTGATCGAACAGTCGCGACCTAGTTCCGAGTTCGATTATCCCCACCTTTTTAGTCGCGCCGATGTTCGATCCATCTCGGTTTATAGAATCGCATGCAGTTTTAAACTAATTATTATAAAAAAACGTAGTGACTGATTAGCGAAAAGTAATAGTTTACATATACAGTAAAAAAAACAATGGTAATTTTAACATTTTTTCCATGTTCCAGGAGGTCCACTCTAAATTTTACGTTAAAATAATTCATTCGTTGTGAGTCACTTATTGACAAACGAGTAAAGTCAAATACTTGACACAATACTTCACATTTATATTTGTTATTTTGACTGTGAGCGTGATGTAAAAATAACATAAAATAATTAAAACTACAAAAAACAATAGTTATAGTAACTCGTAAGAAATATTAATAAAACATTTTAGTTTGTACAATGTGGCCAAAGATTTTTTGAATTTTTTTAGTAAGTTAAATTGACTTTGAGACATCTAGATTAATTGAAATCATTGTGTTAAAAGCACTTAAACAATATTCCAGTTTTAAATGGTATGCAAAAAATGTTAATTTGTGAAGTTAACATAAATTTAACCCGTGAAAAGATTTAAAAAATAATAACATATCAGTATTATGTTAATTTTACATTGAAGTAATAATCAAAACGTCGTAACACAAGGAAAGTTCTACATTTTGACGCACGACTTTTTACTGTGTATAATTCCTTTTGCCTTTTATTTTTTTATTTTTTTTTTTAATTATGAGACAAATATATGCAAGAATCTTAAAGTAAATATATTAATTTATATAAGATAAATTATATATATAATTTTTAATTATATTTTTTTATTTTTATATAATTATAGATCTATTAATTTAAATGCGTTTTAAGAAAAAAATGTTTTACAGAGATAATTAAGTTTAAAATGTGTATATTTATATAATATATTTGTATAGATATTATTTTGAAAAATAGTTTTTCTCTCTTTATTACAATGTTTTGTATAGCAAGGTTTGTGTAAAGCGATACGTGTAAAAATTACTTTCTGAACATCTTTAATCAAAACTAATGAGCGGCGAGTTCTGAGATTGTTCTCGAAACTTTTTACTAGAAAACCTTGTCGCAAGGGGTGGACGTCTATTGCGTAGCGCGGATGAGACCATCACTAAATTTGAAACGAGGTTCGCAAGCACACCAACGTAACAGCGCGGACAAAACGAAAAACGGGCAGCTTGCGACCTACATACGAAGGGATTGAGCGTATGCTGAGTGCTGGGTCACTTCCATGAAACAGCGGACAAAAATAGTAAACCGCCTTCTTTGTTCGCTCGCGCGTGTACGCGCTTATGTGCGCGTGTCGCTCTCCGTTGTCTCGCGTTGATCGTAATCTCTGGGAAAGGGTTGGTGAGGCTTTGATCGCGCTTGTTTCTAAGTAACCGCAAAAGCAATGTTTGTCGATGCGCGATCAATTGCACAGAAAATCACGTCGGACACTGTGCATCGCGTGTGGAAATCGAAAGGCTGGAAAGCGTTCTCGCAGCGATACCACAGAAATGTCAAGCAGTGAAAGTCGGGGAAAAGAGTAGCATAGTAGCGCCAGCTTTCACATAGAATAGATTAGGTAGATCCGGAAGACAAGCGCTGGTGGTGCAGCGACGTCTGATTGACGAAAAAGAATTATAAGTTATATACAAAAGTAGATTTCGCTTAGATGCTTTTATCATATCTTTTGCATAATCGAATAAATTTTGACGATTATTCTCCATAGTCTTGTTTTTATATGTCAGAGAATTTTACTAATTAGAAACATAAAACTTAAAAAATGTTAAAACCAATATTACATATATATATAT
>NW_018023136.1:0-2646 GCF_002006095.1 Pseudomyrmex gracilis | reverse complement strand
ATTAAAATATATTATATATTACATATTAAAATTTAAATATCAAATGTGAACTTATAAGAAACAATCTCTAGCAATCGTTGTTTTTATTTTTGTTCTCGCATAATATCGTGACATTTAAAACATATCCGCCATTATATCGCTCATGCATGAATGACATTTGATGTAGATGCATTTGATTAATGTCTAAAAAAAATTTTGATGGTGTGTCAAATTTATTTCACAGTAGTAACTCCAGATTGCCATATAAAAGCGTTAGACACATCGCTTTCCAATGTCCGTATATATTTTATTTAAATTAAATTATCAAATATGTTAAAATTAGATTATCAAATATATTTAACGTTGATTAGCACTTGATATTTTGGCTGACATTTACAGGTGTACACGTGGATACATGCGTGTACAGTAGGGAGCACCATATCATGCGGCTCCAGGGGAAATATTTCTCGGAAATCTTTTTTCTAGCTGCTCCTATTACTGCGCGCTGCTCTCCTTTGATCTCTGCCAGCAGCCCGAGATCGAAGGAGAACGACGCGCGATAGTAGAAGCAGTCAAAGGAGAAATTTCCGAAAGATACTTCCCCTGGAGCCGCACGATATGGTGCTCCCTACTGTACATACCATAGACTTATATAATAGACAAAACATTTATATGACAAAGTTGAAGACATCATTAAAGGACAGAGATAGTGCTGGAGTAGTTGTCTCTCTCTCTTACAATGAAAGCGGTGGGGGACCAATCACCTTAAGGTTGTATTCAGGGTAAGATCTCAGTCAAAAGTTTAAGAAACATAGCGTAAACCGAACCTATTTTAATATTTAGATAATAATTGTTTGCTGGAATAGTATTATTTGTACTAAAATAAGTTACAAAAACTATTTATTATACTTTTAATAACTACGAAAAAGTTTTTACGTATATTTTGTGCCCTTTTGATGTTCACTTTTGATATTTTTGAGTAGGATTATACCCTACGTGCAACGTAAGATAAATGAAAAACTGGAAATATATTAATCATAAAAGGTTATTAAAACGTAACAATTGATGTATAAAATTACAGATATAATTGTTTTATGTATATTAAATATATATTTTTATTAATTTTAACAAAATATAAATTTATATTTTATGTGATATTCTTGAAATGACTATTTTTTCAAGTGGAATTTGTTTTTAAGATATTTATTAACAACTGCAAAAAGTTTCAAAATTATGGCATATCTACATCTACAGTTATTTTGTAATTTATATCAGAATATCGTGAAATCCCATAAGAACTCGTGTTAAATGAAAATTGTACTAACTTTTTAACAAGGCTCGCAAAGAAGCTGAAATTTTGCATAATTTCTTTTTTTAATATTATCTACTGACTGACAAATTTCGAATAATCTGGCATATCTTTTATCTTACCCTGAATACAACTTTAAGCGCATAGACATATAAGTCTATGCTTAGACGTAAAAGGCCATTACTTTTGACTTATATGCTCGAGAGGTTATAAAGGTTCGAGTCTTGTATAGATATAATTTTCTTATTATTTTATTTATGTTTTTAAAGAGAAACAACAACATTTGGTTACATTGAAGCATAAACCACTGTCGTTAATTAAAGATAGCTTAATTTAGAGAAAATTTAAGTTAAAAAATATGTTAAATTAAATTATATAGAAGTATAAAGTAAATTAAATTATAAAAAGGTCTACGAATTGTTAGTTTTAATTGTTAGCGCCTGCCAAGTCTCTCAACAAGTCTATACATGCTACATGCATGCTATCATCTCTCACTATCACTCTTTCTCAAGTGATTCTCGGACTATCCCTCTATCTTCGTTACTCTCGGCCTCTCCCGCGGCCACCAATCAACTCATTGCTAGAAAAGAAGAAAACTACTCATACACCACTATTTCTGTCTCTTTTAACGAAGCTTCAGCTTTTCTTACACGAATGTTTCGTCTATTATATAAGTCTATGGTACATACGCAAGTATTTCATTATGAGTTTGAAAAATATCTTTTTATCTCGCCGACGAACGCTTGCTACATTAAGCCGATATAGCTGTCGGTAGCCTTAATATTTCAACGGACAGACAAGTCTCGTTTTTTGAAGCTTATTTTCTGGTGAACCTAAAGAGAAAGACTATTATGTCGAGCTCTATTACGTCAAGAGAGATTTCTTTTTATTTCATTTCTGCTCAACAATTCAAGAAATCAATTGTGACTCAATGCAATCACCGTTAGTTATTGCAAAAATCAAAAGAGATTAACACGTTAAGCGCGGTGTCAGCCCCTGGGGACTGACAGTGAACTTTCCGTTTAGGCGGCGTCAGTCCCTGGGGACTAACAGTGAACTTTTCGTTTGGGCGGCATCGGTTCGTGGGACCAGCAGTATGAAGGTGAAAATAAATAAAAATGTTGTAATTTTAATGAAGTTTATTAAAACATTCTAAACAAAGATATGGTTTGGCTGCCGCGTCGGCACGCTGCCTCAACAGAAAGCATTAGTCCAGTCAATAGGGAAAAAATGATGCAAAAATGTTTAACCGATTTCTGAGTACATTATCGTTTAGTGTGCGCTTCACTGATAGACCCCTACTATCATGTATCTAAAATTTTGTCCCGGAACTTGTTACAAATGATGGTTAAAAGTGT
>NW_018023135.1:0-14864 GCF_002006095.1 Pseudomyrmex gracilis | reverse complement strand
CTTGGCATGGGTGTCCGTAACAGTGCTGCCAACGTGACACAAACAACAGAATTCTAAACCGATAAGCCCGCNAGGTTTAAATTAAAAATTCCGGTTATTTTTTGATCATGGTAGTATTCATACATATACTTATACATTTATGTTAAAATGTGTATATAAACCAAATATATAAAATTATAAATGTATGTGTGTGTGTATACTTATATACTTTATGTATCTAATATAATTATATATCCAACTTGCTGAGCACAAATTGCAAAATGCACCTTTTCACAACACAGTATAGCCTTTGTGCGGGCAATAACCGTTATCTTATATAAAAACCGGTAAACTATACGATTTCAATATTTTTGTTCACAAAATTGCCGAATGTGTATAATAATAAGTTAACGGTTATTGCCTGCATAAACAAGATCTCAATGCTGAAGCTGATACATTTCTAGACAAGAGGGAAAGACAAGCAGAAGGAAAGAATAGATTGTGCTGCCGGAGAATCACCAAAATTAAAGTAGCGACATCTGTCGGTCCTCCTGCAATGCTTACCTCAGCACGCCATGATATCATTTTGTTAGCATACAATGCGTGTCATCACTGAACAGCACTGTACCAACATATTGTTCACACGGCATGCTTTCACGGCGTGCTGACACATGATGTTTGCTGGGTATCTATTTAGATTTAACTAATATTTTTTCGGCAGATAACATTATATATAAAAAGAAATTATATATAGAAAGGAAGTGTTAGGATAATAAACGCTTGGGAGATCTGGGTTTTTGTATTTAAAAAAACATGTAGCATAATAAATATACATATATACAGGGTGATTCAGAACAATCCGTTATCCTTGAAAATACATATTCTTGACTAAATTCTAAGACAACTTTTTATCTGGCAAACTTTTGTCTGAAGCTTACTTTCTGAGTTATTAATAAAAATAGTTGATTTACTACAAGTCGGATACAAGAAGTAGGCAGGGACGGCAAAGCCATCAGACGCAAGCGATTACGTGTGGTGCCTAACGCAATCACCTGATCGCTACGCACTGTTTCTGTATCTCTCTCTCTCTCTTTCTCTTTTTCTCTCACTTATTTATTTACTCATTCGTAATTTGTATCATTTAATCCATGCATCACATCAATCACTGTCAATCACGGTGAGTTGCGCCGCCCCTGCCTACCTCTTGAATCCGACTTATGGTACGTCAACTATTTTTATTAGTAACTCAAAAAATAAGCTCCAGACAAAATTTTACCAACTGAAAAGTTGTCTTAGAATTTAGTCAAGAATATGTATTTTCAAAGATAACGAGTTGTTCTGAATCACCATGTATATATATATATTATTTCAAAATGGTATGTGTGAACAGGACCTTTCGAACCGGTTGCAGGGTGTTGTGCAAAATTATTCACTTTAATTAATATCTAGACGTTTCGACTTTATTAATTTGAGTCATCTTCAGTGGACATTCTAAGCGCAAATATTATAATTTATAAACCAAAAACATTATAAATAATACAAAATACTATGTTGATAATAAATTTTTTTTACAAAACTATAACTGACAAATCACTATATGTTATAATAGACGCCAAATGTACATATTATTCAACCGCAAAGTTAGGGCAGAACACAAAATGATGGTATAAATACCTTAAATTTTCATATCTTCACTCATGTATAACGATCATCTTGTGAAAATGAGTGAGTGTAAATGTTATAAAATAATATGTCATTGCAAGAGGCTCGCCAATACTGATCGAAGACATCCCTGATAGCCAAGCATGTTTTGCAAAATCATGTAACTTAATGCTAAGCTGAAGTTTTCAACTAGTTGCTGTGTATTTGCTGAAAACATAATGCACAGTCATACGTAATCCATAACACGAAGGCAAATTTGAGACATTTTGTGTCAATAGATTCAGAGCAAACAAAGACCAACTATTGCTCATTACGTTGTCAACAAATTGACTTTTATTCATAGAAAACTCTTTGTCTTGTCATTCCTTTTCGGCAACATAAGAGCAACATGACGGTAACAAAACAAGACACCGATGTCTGTACTTCTGTCGTATGGTTGGTAAAACCTGTTGACATATATATTTATTCTACTTTGTAGCCCATTAAATGTCAAAAACGAATGACCATCTTTTAGAATAAATAGACAAAAATAATTATATTTTAGTAAGGAACAAGTGGTCTCGCGGACTGAGTGCAGGGATTGCAAATATGAAGGTTTCAAGTTCAAATCCTACCCATCACCTTAGGATTTTTTCCGTGTCCAGTACCTTTCATCGAGTTAATCAGTTGATCGACGAACTAAATCAGATCTCCAAAAATTAATTTGAGTGAAATCTCGAATTAATTAATTCCCCTTTCACAAAGCGATGTGTTAGTGAATATATATTTGTCCGTTTTCGACATATTGTATTTTTGCTGAACTTTATGACACGTGTTGGCACCTTGTTGTCATGTTGCTCTTTATGTTAGTGATAAACCGTTGACAGCAAATACACAGCAAGTTGTCGGCAACACATGTTGAATACGTATCATGTCAAACCAAAGACAAATGCCTGACTCACCTTGTTCTAAATTTGCTGAAACCTCAAGCTTTTGTTTTCGGCAACATGACAGCGAAAACACAGACAGGTGGCTATCAGGGATGAGATCGAGATTTATAAATATGAGAAAGTTTCTGGAACGATAATAACTTTATCTACCACCTATACAATAATTTGAAACTAAATTTTATTGAGAATAGGGAGATAAATGTTATCCAAACTCTCCGTGTCTTGCATAATATTAATACTGCCTTGTTGCAATTTTATGTGTAACATCTCAGAGGTTGTTCTTTTAAAATAATTAGATTCAGTATCCGAAATGGATACTGAGTTCCAATCAAATGAATGTTCTGTTTTCTGACAGTGTTCGGCTATTACAGAAGTTAGTTGTTCAGATCTAACATAATACTTATGTTTTTTTACTCTGGTCTGTAGTTGTCTTTTAGTTTGTCCTGTGTAGTTGGATTCACAAGAACAACACGACGGATGGAATTTACACGTGTAATGCTGTCATGGTTGTGTGTGTGTGGGTAGCCGATCCGTGGCTTGAATTTACTTTAGAAAAAATTTGAGATTAACGGGTAAGAGGATAGTATAGGTGGAAGAGGGCTCCGGAACCTAAAAAATGAGCATGGGAGTATGGCGGGATAACAAAAATTATTTCAGAGAAGAAGAGATTGGGTATCATTCTGTCAAGTTCTACGAGTGTTATGCAATTAAGGTCTATGGTTAATCTGCCGGGGGATATTGGTGAGTGTGACCATGGATAAGAGGTGTGGCAAGAAATTAATGGGATGGTTGACAGGAGGAGGTGTAGGGATGTTTGACCGAGAGGAGGAAGAGAAAGAAGTGAGGCGTTCAAAAATTGCCTCTACTTCCAAGTCGGAATCGGAAGGAGAGGTAGGAGTCGAGTTTCGAAGAGGGGGAGGGTTTTCAAAGAGGACACGGGGATCATCTTCAAGGGGTACAGGAGAGTACGAAGGAGGCTCGTACCACGAATCGGCGTTGCTTTCGTGGTCTGAGTTTTCTGCCTGTGTGTGTGTGGCGTAGTCTCGGTTTGAGTCGCTGATTCCTTAACCGTAGCGCGGGTCGGAGAGGGGCCGGGTTGTGGAGGCCTGTTCGGCTCCGCTCGGTNTAGCGCGAGGGCGGCTCGTCGCAGGGCCCGGTTACGCTGAATGCAGCGAGTCCTTATCGCAGCGCGGGAAATTCCTTTGTTGTTTACTTAAATAAATAATTCTAATAAGAAAAATGCCCAGTTTTTCCAAGAGCAAACCTACAGTCAATCTCTGAATTTAAATTCGACTGTGAGGTTTTTTTCTATTATTTTATTATTCCGTTTTTTTAGAGGGGGGAGGGGTTGTTGAACCGATAAACTTAATCCACTTACTATTTATCAGCGGTTTCGGTCGGTGGGGAGACCTGTGCTGTTGGTTGAGCTCGAACGTGGTTCCTCGGTCGCAGCAATCGGCCGTCTAGGCTGGATGGTCTTCAAGGTTGGCGGTTGACTCGCACTTTGCACCCGCACACACTTGTCACAACCGTGGTGGAACTTGATAGCAATTTTTTTATTTTTCCCGGCGCACTTCAGATTCTTTCTGCCTCTGTTCGCGGGAGTGTCGCTTTATATGCGCTTTTTGGTACCCACGGAGCTTCCAATCAGAGCGCTTGATCGGTTCGCCCGCTTCAACCAAAAACGGTGGTGATTTCTAATTTGTTAAAAGACTATTAAAGTAGACACCATCTGTGGGTCTCCTGCGCTTTGCAGCTGGTATTTAAACTATTGAGATAATTTTTGTCTGGCAGAATTGTTTATCAGTGGGTCTCGAACGGTCCCAGCCATTGAAAACTTCCCTTCCGGAGATAAGGAGATTTATTACTTTTGCCTAGTCGTTCTTGGCACATGTGAATTGTTATTGCATGTGTCCGGTATTTGTTCGGCCGCGGAGCTTAAATTTTTGTTCCCGGATTTATCGTTTTATTTCGTTAGAAAGCGCGGTTTCGTTCTGTGTTTACTTAATTTTTACGGTCGCGTGTTTTCTCAGATCGATCTCCTGTTTTCTATCCGGGAGTTTTCTGTTTAGTCTGCGTTTTATCTCTGCGTTTTTGTTTAAGATAAAATTTGTTTCTACTGAGTGTTCACCATACTGCGTTGCATAAAGAAGGGAACCGTGAAATCGCAGCATGTAACATATATTTGCTAATTAGTATATCATTATTGTCTTATTTTGGCGAAAGAAAGGATTATTATTATTTTTTTTCTTAATTTGATTTATTTTTTGTTTGTCATGTTAGTAGTGTTACTATTATAAGAAAAAGAGATTTTATATATGTATTTGTTTTATTAAGATGTTTGATTTGGTTATGTTTGTTTAATTTTGTTGCGGTTTCTTTTTCCTCTTTTTTTGTATTACATTTTTTTCCTCGGGAATAGTAATTATCCTTTGAGTTGTAAGCTATAGTTAGTGTCATATGCTGTTAGGCGAGGTTGAAAATGTGATTTGACATTCGCTTCCTGATCCCTTTGTTCATGCAAGGTCATACGTTCTAATACTTTTCTTGAAGTTTTACGTTCCTTATTCTGGTTGGGTTTATTTCTTCCCAGATGTAACAAGAGCTGGGTAAGTGAATCCCATACTGCTCCGATTAGATGTACTGACCATCCATATACTGTGTGTAGCGCATATATCCGTGGACGATTGTATCTATTAATAGTTTGACAATTCTTACGATCAAATATATTCCGATTACGCCTGCACTGAAATTTCCGAATATTATGAATTTATTCTATACCTTTTCCCAAGTTGAAACGGCTATTTTTCTATGTAGGTTTTGTCTATTAAATTTGTAAATGATCCTCTGTTTAAAGATGCAGGCTTGCCGAGCATACCTCGGGCGATAGTGTTAAATACAGCCGGCCGCTCAGGAAACATTATATGATCTCTAAGGTCTGCGAGGTCGCTTTCTGTATATATTCCACTTGTCGCTAAAGATCTTGGACTGATGTATTTCCACATGGGTTTTGTCATCGGTTTTATTACGGTCGGCGGTAAGGCTTCTACTGGTTTAGGCACGAGTTTACCAAGCGAGTGTACCAAGCGTCGCCTAAAAGATACATCGACGGCGTAAAAGAATTCCAGTTTGTTTGTGTTCCTTCTCTTAGTAATACGTAAGTTTGTGGAGTTAAGAAATATGTTTGATTTCCTCGTAATACAGGTAACTGATTATAACATTCGGTTGTACAGACGGCGTCATTAATTCGAAGAATAGACGCGGGGATCGGAGGGCAAGTGGGGCGGTTGCTCGTAGCGCCAACAGGCGCCGTACTAAGTAACTAATAGCAATCGGGTGTCCATAACTGGACACCCGATTTTGGGACTAATGGATATTTGGATTAACTGGACTTTTTATGTGATCCCCGCGCCTATTCTTCAAATTAATGACGCCGTCTGTACAGTCAATTCGAACTTCGACGGGTACGCATTTTACTACGTGAATAACTTCTCTAACTAATAAAGCCATATATCTTAGTCCTTTCATGAGATAATAAAGAAAAACGTCGGGCGATTGCTAATGCATTTTGAAACATCTTTTATTCGAGTCGGCATTGTTGGTATAATATATTTCCATAATATAATTTGTTTATCTGTGTTCTAATGTGTTTTTCCACATATACAAACTTTGAATTCATGTATGTAAATATATCAAAATTTGCTACTTAAATTTGTTTGTTAAATACATTATTTCCGGGTGTCGTTTCAAAGATTATTAATTTTGGATGTTTTGTTCTGGTTAAAGTGTGTCCGCAAATCATATAAGTTCCTTTGCTGGCAAGTGCAAAGAGAGTGTTTTGTGTACTGAGAGAATAAATTGTTTGTCCCATCACGTTTCCTGTGTCAATAATTTTGTTAGCATATCCGTCGTATAGAACGCCGTATGATGAAAATTTACAAACGTCCGTGGGTACGGGTTCCCAGTAGGTGTCTCTTCCTTCAATGTCTGTGCAATGAAAAGAGCTTAATTCGCAACTTACGCAGGATTGCAATCATACGCGGTTAGTATTTATGCGCACGTCTTCTACGTAATCTTGTAAGGTGATAGGTAATGTCCCTTCCTCCCACGTTCCGTAAGGATTGGAGTACGCACCTCTAGAACATGCTCCGTCATTATTTACATTTCCAGCTAGGGTAACAGGTCGTGTCGCGGTTAAATTCGGTTTTAATCCGGTGATTTTTCTGACACGCCTTGTGTGATACTTCTTAGATAAATGCATATTTCCCGTTGAAAACATCCATAGTGTGCGAAAACATTCCGCATGTACGGACTGTCCGATCAATTTCGACTTTACATTGCAAAACTCTTACTGATTGGAAATAGTTTATTTGTAACAATTGAACGTGGACTTTAGTGTTATTCACGCGCGGCGTCGGACTGTCGCATTCTTCGATGTTCAGGAGTGATAGAGTTGTCAAATTCGCTGAAGATGATCTGCAATCGTATCCTATGATAGCCTGGACATTGTACGTAGACATAATAAAAATTACGACGGTAATTATCACTTTTTCTCGGTTCTCCATCTGAAATCCAAAATCAGGTTATTGATCCAGGTTTTATGTATGATATTCTCAATCAATTAGGATGCACCATGCGGCTATTTTTTTTATTCTGATTTTTATATTATTTTTGTTTAGAACGTCTAAAACTTCGTGAAGGCCGGTGTATTGATCTCCAAATTTTCCAGGTTTAGGCTCCTTTAATAAAAATACCTGATCGCCTAAAGATTCGTGGATTGATTTTTTGATCATAATAAATCTTAGGTTTCTTTTTAGCCTCGATTACGTTTTCTCGAGCGTTTTTCTGGATATTATGCAGTTGAGTTACTAAGTTTATCAAATAATCGTCGTAACTTGCCAATTTGTCGTTTTTTTACTAAGCTAGAGCTAGAGGTTCACTGGAAGGAACTCGTGCTATTTTGCCAAAAACTAATTTGTAAGGTGTATGTTTAGTCGCTTCGTGTACGCCAGTATTATAATTAAACATTGCTAGTCCTATCCATCTGTCCCACTGTTTTTGTTCGTTCGCGTATTGTTTTAAATATTTGCCTAATGCGTGATGTGATCGTTCTAATGACCCGTTAGATTGCGGATAAAAAGCTGTCGTACAGAATTTGCGTATTCAAAATATTTTTGCTACCTTTTTTATTAAATCGCTAACGAAATTTCTTCCTTTATCGGTTAAAATGGCCTTAGGGACGCCTAGTACGCAAATAAATTTATTTACAAGTGCTTCGGCTATTGTCTCGGCAGTTTGATCTGGTAATGGTATTCCCATGCAAAATATAGTTAATTGATCCTGCAAAGTCAGTATGTATATGTTTTCTTTCTCGGTTTCCGGCAGGGATCCTACTATATCCATTGCGACTTTGTCAAACATTTTTAGTTGACATTGTAAACATTGTTGGATATAGCATTGTTCGTCTACTTTTAAATTTTCCCAGCAGTAATTGTGTTTAATACGATTATATGTTTTATTTACCCCGCGGTGTCCTCCGGTCGGGGAATAGTGTCAATCGGCCCAGTGGTCTCGCGGTCTGAGTGCAGGGGCTGCGAACTCGGAGGTCTCGAGTTCAAATCCGCTTACCACCTAAGAATTTTTTTCCGGGCCGGTCTCCTTCAACCGAGTTTATCGGTTGATCGGCGAACTAAATCGAACCTCCAATAATTAATTCGAGTATAATCCCCCTCGAATTAATCCTTTTCCCACAAGGCGGTCACAGTCACATTACCCTGAGCACGAGCCTGCCACAGATGGGCACGCTCACTGTGAAANACGGCCGTGTACCGCGTGGNAGTAGTACTGCACAACAATCCCCCCTTACGTTCTGAGGATAAAAAAATGACTATAGACTGGCGTATAGACGAACCTTTCCATAGGTCTACGAGCCATAAACGCACCAAACCAAACTATCGGGGAATAGTGAGTTTCTTCTATTATTATCGGTCTGAGGTCTTTAGGACGATATTTAAGTGTTCCATTACATATAATTAATTTAACAAACGTATTGAGAAATGTTAATTGTAAGGTAGAGATTTAATATTATTCCAAGGGACATTATTAATATATTCTGTTTTCGCAATGCTTAATGTTTCTAGTTTTAAATTCTCGGCTTGGATTAAAGAGTCTTTTAGTGCAGGTTAATGTTTCGGTAGGCCGTCGTCGGGAATTTCCAACAATCCGTCGTCCGCCGTCCGTTCGGTTTTCGTCGGATGCGTTTCGCGAACGGCGCAGGTCTGTTGAACAGCGCTATAAACGCTTTGCCGTTTGAATTGCACATACCGGGCTATCAATTTTGCGGACCCGGCACAAAGCTCGCCAAACAGTTGGCGCGGGGCGATCGCGGAATAAATCCGTTGGACGCCGCGTGTCGCGAGCACGACATCGCCTACTCGCGCAATTCCGAACTCGCCGCGCGTCACGACGCCGACCGGTTGCTCGCTAAAAAAGCGCGCGAACGCATAACAGCCGCCAACTCTACTCTGGGAGAAAAAGTTGCCGCAACGGCTGTTTGGGCAACCATGAAGGCCAAAACAAAGCTCGGTGCGGGCTCGAAGAGACACAAGACAGGTAAAAGGAAAAGACATGCGAAAAAGAAAAAGAGAATTCTACCGGTTGCGAAACGCGGCGGCTTGTTGCCTCTATTACCTGTGCTGGGAGCCATCGGATCGTTGATCGGTGGTGCGGCTGGTGTAGCGAAAGCCGTTGGCGATCGAAAGGCTGCTGCGAGCCACTTGGAGGAACTGCAACGACACAATCGCGCGTTGGAAGGTCGCGGATTGTATCTCGCACCTTACAAGCGCAACGCATTCGGAAGAGGTCTTCGCGGTAAAAAAACCGCGCGGATGCAAGCGATAGAAGTCGCTTTACCATCCGGTGTTACCACGTATGTGCAACTCGACGCGCTTGCCCGACGGCTTCGCATACCGTTCTTCAGGGGTGTATTTATGCGCAACGCCTTACCCGCGCGCGTATGCGCGAACGAGAGCGGCATCGTCAATCTCGACGACGCTATCGGACCGGGCACGCATTGGGTCGCCTATGCCAAGAAAGGACGCAACGCGGTGTACTTTGACGGATTCGGCAACTTGCGTCCGCCGCGAGAACTCGAGCGCTATCTAGGAAGCAACGCGGCGATCGCGTACAATCGTCATCAATATCAAACGTACGATCAGAACGTTTGCGGTCAGTTGTGTCTGCGATTTCTGAGGGATCTCGAGTGGTAAACGATCGTTCTCGCGCGCTCTCAACAATGTCGATCACGCTCACATTAACCGGTAACAACAGCGTTCTCGCGGTGAGTTACTATCCACCTATCGATCTGAGCGACGGAGTCTACGAACTCGGTCTTACAAACTTCGAATCTTACAACACAATACCGAACGTCGACTCGACGAACAACAAGTTTTACTTCGACGATAACGACAAAACGATAACGATTCCCGTGGGTTCGTACGAATTGCGCGCCCTCGCTCGTTTTCTGAACACCGCTGTGCTTTGCAGACGTCGAGAACCAAAGGCGAGCGTTAACAAGAAAAACGATGACAACGATGACGACAACAACGGTGACGGCTACGATATATTCGATGACGACAATGGCAACGACGATGATAACGATGTGGGTGACAAGAGCGCGTTGACACTTCGCGCCAACGAAAACACCATGCGAAGCGAGATCAAGTGACGAACCGGTGAACATTATGAATGTGAACGTGATTCGCGTGGAATGCAACATCACCGCGGGAGCGTACAGCAACGAGCAACTCGTGCACACGATACACGAATTCGCTCCAAACGTACCACCGGGATATAAACTGTCGGAAACACCGCGCCAAATCACCTCCATTTACCTCCCGGTCTTCGTGAGGAACGTTATAGACATTACGGTGCGCATAGTGGATCAGAACGGTCGATTGATCGATTTTCGCGGCGAAACGATATCGGTGCGATTGCACGTACGGAAGATACGCGAGTAAAAAAACAACGTCGACGTCTGCGCAGTAAGGGGCAATAAACAAAAGATTATGCTCGTCGTGACCGCGTCGAGAAAACGAAACACAACGCAACGAGATTGTTCCACTGTTTTGAATCGTTCGACGTTGACTGCGCGAAACGCAACGTTTTTGCGTTCGTTGGGTTACGCAGTAGACACCAGTGACAACAACAACAACAACAACATCAATAATGAACGACGTACTCAACGTCGGTGGTGAACCAGTCTTCGACGATCGTATCGTCAAGATCGAGACTCACACGTACAATCCATACGCCAATACATCGTTTAGTCACATCGATGAGATACGCATACCCATTCAACAACAAGATGTTTACACTTTGCCGTCCGACAGTTACTTATATGTCGAAGGAATTCAGTCTGCAAATCACCGCTGGAGCGGTGGAAGAAAGCGGCGCGGTTGCCACCGCCGCCGCGTTGACAAACAATTGCGTGTCTTTTATGTTCGATGAGATCAGATACGAGCTCAATGGTGTGGAAATCGATCGAAATCGCAACCCTGGTGTAACGAGCACGTTAAAGAACTACGTGTCTCTAACCAGCGAAACGGGGAACGTTCTGCGACATGCCGGATGGAACCTATCCACCACCAATAAAGGTGCTGGGGAGTTCAATTTTTGTGTACCTCTCCGCACATTGCTGGGATTCTGCGAGGACTATAAACGCGTTTGTGATCAACGCGAGACACAAACTCGTTCTAATACGATCGCGCAACGACAACAATAGCGTCTTTGCTTCGGCTAACAGCGGACCAACGGTGGAATTGCACAAGGTGCAGTGGCGAATGCCACATGTTGTGTTAAACGATGTGAACAAATTGAAGCTGTTGCGCACTTTGGAAAGCGGTCAATATTTGACCATGGGTTTTCGCTCGTGGGATCTGTATGAGTATCCGCTGTTACAGAGCACAACATCTCATTCGTGGGCTGTAAAAGCGGCTACACAATTGGAAAAACCGCGTTACATCATTTTTGCGTTGCAGACCGGTCGAAAGAATGTTGTTAGCCGAGATTGTGATTCGATCATTGCAACTTATCCAATGTAAAGTTGTTCCTAAATTCGGATTTCTATCCCTACGACGATTTGAATCTAGATTTTGGTAAGGAACGATACGCCATTTTGTACGACATGTACATCAAATTCAGACAATTCTACTACGGATGCGACGAGGACGAGGCGCTTCTAACGTTGGACAAGTTCATCTACTGCGGACCGCTCGTAGTCATCGACTGTTCGCGCCAAAACGAAACGGTCAAGAGCGCCACCGTTGACGTTCGCATTGAATTCAACTGCAAAGAAAATGTACCCACCGATACAACCGCGTACTGTCTGATCATACACGATCGCATCGTCGAATACAACCCGCTGACCAGCGTCGTGCGACGTATCGTTTAGAGCAGTCGCCAGTCGCGTTCGTACGGTCAACGATGTCGCACGCTTTGTCAACGTCGACGACTACAATGTCCACTATGCTGCGTTCTTCAGCGGATATACCTATATTTTTTGGATCTTCAAGATCCAAGGTTCATTCCAAGGTTCTTCAAGATTCAAGGTTTTATGATTGGTGATAACAACTTTATAACTAAGGAAGCGGCGATACTTCGGAACGGACGCGAGCTGATTCACCATGTGTTTCAAGAACCTATGTCGTGGAACCTGTTGACAAAAGCCGAGCAGACGCGAGCGTGCTGGCTCACGGTCAACCATCACAGCCTGCACTGGACCGATGGAACGGTGGAATATCAGCGCTTGAAGCCGATGCTTCGAAACGCTCTGTCATGCGTATCGAACAACGGGTCTACACTGGTGTATGTAAAAGGTATCGAGAAGAAGCAGTGGTTGACAAAAATCGTCGGCGACGTCGTCAACGATTGTGACATCGTCATCGAAACCATCGACATCGACTACGAGGACATCGACAGTCTGCGAAATCTCGACGATTTGCGAGTTTTCAACTGTGGAAACCACTCGAGAAATTGCGCTATGGAGAACGTGTGTAAACTATACGCGTGGTGGTCAACACGGAACGATACGTTGAGCGACCTGTAGCTTTGTATTGTTTCTTAACTATACTCTCTATATATTCTTAACTATATTACTATATATATATATATATATTCATTCTTTGAATTAAAAAAATGTTGTTATGTATAGTGCTCTATATATTCATTCTTTAAATTAAAAATAATATATATTTTATTATATATTGTCCATTTATATGTCGCTATATGTGTATGAATAAAGACATGTATTTACATATATTGTAGTGTGTGGTTTGTTCATTTTTCTATACAATTATTTGTTCTTATGATTTATAATTAATTTATGTTCAGAGAAGTATAAACATATGCTCTGACGTGTCTCTCTCTTTTACTTTTGTTTATTCACATTTTATTGTTTTTTACATTAATGTCTATCTAGTATATATCTTTTGTGTTTTTGTACATATTTATTTTTTTATTATTCGGCTGCATCGTCATCCTCTGTGATTCGTTGTTGTATGTATCTTCCGTCCAGAACGATGACCTCGGAGCTATACGTCATTGTTATAACGTCTTCGCTACACATATGTATTTGGTGGTGTATGTTCAATCTATAATAACATAACACACATAATAAATAACTAGATTGTATATACTTCTTATTATTTACCATATTCAATTTATTTCATGTATTTAATTTATTCAATTTAGTGAATTGTATTTAATATATTGTACTGTTATTCTTTATATTTACTTTGTTTTATTTATTTATTTATTTATTTATTTTTTCTTGTGACACTTACAGTTGTTGTAGCAGGATCGTCTCTTCCGCAGGATTTGGCGTTATTACAAAGAAGAACCCTCTTCCGCTTTCTGTGTTTGTTTGGTTGATCTTCTTTACTTCTGTAATTTGTTTAGCCAACTGTTTAGCCTTATAGATCAGAGCTTCGGCTGCAGCTACAACACAGTCCGCTGCATCAACGCACTCGTCTAGTCTATCCATTGTTGTGCTTTTAAAACTTTCTACATATTTGCTCTGCGTGCATCATCCTTTTATAGTTTGTTGCAGCGGATGCTTATCCCCAGCATGTGCACCAGTTTTTCTACGAAATATTAATTTCATTAACATTGTGCGGTTGGACACATTTTTGTGGATATTTACATATCTTACAGGACGTTCTAATCAGAACTATTTCTTTTAGAAACAGTACTGAGAACAGTAGAGCGTCTCCGCAATATCCGCAGCATTCTGATTAAGTCTGTGCGTTATTCTTAGCGCGCGTCTTGGATTTGCGAGATCAGCCGCAACTTCCGGATGCAGCTCTATATAAAACGTCTCAAGACTTCCAGAGTTTTTACGCTTCCGCTGCGGCCGTCTGGCGCGCGTTGCGGTTTTCCTTGTACTAAATATATATATTACCATGCGTGCAACAGCTTTTTTATTTGCAATTACGTTGATGTTATTTGTTCTGTAAATTATTGCGATTGTTGCGCCCTCCCTTCTTCGATCGCCACCCGCGCGGCAATCGACCGTTATTTTAATATCAGTTCGCGCGCGAAGACGATGACGTCGATCGCGTTGACGAGGTCGATGACAAATACAACAAAGAGGAGCGTTGTCGATGGAAGAGAGACCGCTATCGCGTTCCTACGCAAGTACGATTACCTAGAGGTTAACGCCGAAAACTCATTGATTTCCGAGAGCGCGTTGAATCACGCTGTCTCGCTTTTTCAAGAATTCTACAATCTACCTATAAATGGTGAATTAAACGCGGAAACGATGCGCACAATGAACAGACCGCGTTGTGGAGCTCGAGACATCCAGACGCGTTTCTCGAACAAGGAGTACATACACAAGTGACCGACTACACATCTTACATGGAACTTTTTGTTCGCTTCTAGAGCGAATCTACAAATAGCGGAAACTGCGTTCGCTTTGTGGGCAGCGAATTCATCGCTGACTTTTACACGCAGCGTGCACAATCCTAACATTGTGATTTCATATAAAGGTGGACGGCACACTATGTGGGATAAGCATTACTCGGATACTATGTGTCCGTTTGACTTTGATGGTCGTGGTGGTGTACTCGCTCGAGTGGCATTCACTTAGACACCGTTTAATTGGACACGTTGCAATTAGACACGTTGCAAATAGACACAGAATTTTAGACACGGTTCAATTAGACACGGTGCATTTGGACACGCAAGAAAATGCGCACCGTTCATTTAGACACCGTTCAAATGCGCACTGTTCAT
>NW_018023134.1:10826-16782 GCF_002006095.1 Pseudomyrmex gracilis | reverse complement strand
AAGACCAATAGTTACATCATATATGACGTATATGTGTGACGTATATACTGACGTCATTGTTATGACGTTCAAAATAACGTCAGATTTAGGTCATAATCACCAATTAGTGACAAAAATCACGTATATTTACGTCATTACAACGTCAGCCAGAGGCGTATTTAACGTCGGTGCAACCGGTGCGATGCACCGACGGGCCCCGGGATCTGCGGGCCCTCGGTGCATGATAAACATTTATAAATTTATAATATTCATAACATTACCTATCGGAGTTGCGAGTGCCGAAGGAAGATGTTGCAAACAAATTTATGTCGGTTAAAGTTCGAAGAGGTGTTCGTTTCTAAATTTGCATACAAATAAAAAATCATTAAAAACTTTTGTCCAATTGCCTTTAATAAATAATAATAACAATAATAATAATAATGATAATAATAATAATAATAATAATAATTATTATTATTATTATTATTAATTAAAGGGCCCTCTCATCTTTGTCCTTGCACCGAAGTTTTACCAGTCTTAAAAACGCGCCTGACGTCAGCTGGTTGCTTGGGACAATTAATTAAATATGTTTTTTGGTCACACATTAAACAGCGATATTTCCGAAAGTGTGTGTGTAAATTTGCAAGCATTTTGCAAGCACTTTTATTATTATGTTTTTTTTTTATGTTACTTTATGAACTTTAACTCAAAAAAAGTCTAATTTAAAGAAAGTATAATTTTAACTTTCACATTTATTTTAACAGTTTTACAGTTGGTACGAATTACATTACAATCAATTGCAATCACTCACAAATAAATCTATGGGTCAAAATCAACTATAGGAAGACGCAATCAAAAAGAAAATGAATTACCTACTTACTATTTACTCGCAATAAATCTTTATCTCAAATTTCAACACCACCATCCGATCTAATCTATCTGGTAATATTTATTCGTTATTATTCTATTTTTAATTTTTCTAAAAAACTCACTACATATATATTGTTTAATGTATTATACTACCGATCAATGATTACGGTAATGTTTGTTTAAAGAAAACAAAACTTACTTTTCAGATAGCAATTTCCAAAAACAAGTATTACGACAATTGCAAATAATTAATCTCACAGACAACTACAAATTACTGAGAAGATCTCAGTGTAATTTATTAACAAAAGGAATTTATATTTCAAAATTATAATTTTCCCTTAAAAGAAATACAGAAGAATCGGAGATGTTGGGAGAATTTTTCAGAATCCAGGACAACAATTTCAAAACTTTTGTACACAAATTTATTTATTACTACATTTTTATTGTATTTACAGTTTGTAAATTTAGTATTAATTTATTATTGCGTTTCAGATTAAAGAATTACCGCAAATCGGAGGAGCATCGTACAAACAAACGTGGTGAAACGCGTACCGACTGAAGAATAATGTCCAATGATTTATCCAAGACATACAAAGTTTGATAGATTTTAAAGAAGAACAAAACTTGGTGCAAGTCTTTTGCAGCGGCTAACAAAGTTTTTTACAAACGCGCGCTATTTCAACGCTATTTCAACGATAGACGAGATCGCGGTGTGCGATCTATAGCAAGAATGTCATATTGTCTAAGTAACCAATTTTTGAAACTCGAACCATCACTTTTCGTCAGGATATATATGGACCGTTTATTTTGAAAGTGGTGTAAGTTTATTTTTGAAAAAAATGAGATCACGTAATTCATAATTCATAATTGACAGATATGTTAACCTATAAGTTTCTCGAAACAAAAGAAAAAATGGATTTACACCACTTTTTTAAATAAACGGTCCATATATTCTCGCCTCGAGCAATGAGATAATCATCTCGGCAGGGGCGACGACAACCATCTTCCACGCGGAGATACCGCGTTGTTACATAAATTAGAAAAAAAATGTCATTCCTCTTTTCGAGGTATTTTGTAAATTTTTAATTTTGTGACGGACACTTGACCATCTCGTGTAAAAAGTTGAAAACGATAATTCAACTTGTACGGTTCGAGAGAGGTCCAAGATATTAAAATGGAATCAATATCTTGGACAATGGTTACGTCGCCGCCGCCGGCGCTGGAAACAAAATCGGTCGAAAGCAATGAATAACATTGCAAGGACGTCGACGCTGACGATGACGAATCCAGTGTCAGCGCGCTTGAGTATTTCTGCGGAGAAACACATACACACAATTGCCGCAGTTGCGTAAGCACGAGCATGTTTCGCGTCCAACCGACGCTGCTTGTCTTCGTCAAGTATAACTTGAGAATGCCATTTGCGTTCAGCATTTTATTGCGCTTCACAAAGCAACGCATCGGTACACGACCAGATTCCTCATTTCGATTCGCTTTCAGAGACCTACAATAATAATAATTTCATTGATTTCATGTTTGTTCTCCAATAAAGATGATTGAGATGACGGGACTTACTACCATACACGCACCTTAACAACAAGTCCCAAATTTTATTCCAGTAAACAGTGGCATCCCGAGTATCTTCCTCGTTAAACATTTTGTTCTCCATTAGTATCGCGGCCAGACAAAACAAGTGATCCAAAACGGACTCGTCTAACGAGGAGGTTGAGAGCGACTTCCGTCAACCGTAGCAACAGAGGCGCAAGATTGTCCGACTTCGATAAGGGGACTGCGGATATTTTCGTCGTAACGTTTTCGTCAAGATTTTCAGCACAGGCCACACTTGTTCGGGGGACTACTTTCCGTCACAAAATCGTCACAATATTCTCTATTCTACCTATTGTACACTCGCGCTTAGGGTTAGGTTAGGTTCCAGAGAGAAACTGCCAAGAAACGAGCTCGCATCAAGGGAGCAAGCAAAATTCATCGCGTTATCCTGGATTTGTTTCACGACTGAAAAATACAAAAATATGTTTACACGTTTTTTTCTGTTACATTGTTTTACCTTTTGTTTTTTTTTGTATTACCAAATTGACAAATTAATACCTTCACTGGCAAATTGAATTGAAAACTGTACCATCGTGTATCTAGCTCGCAGTTCTCTCGAACAAGTGACCACATACTACGCAGAATGTCTTTCCATTTGTACAAGACAGTGGAAGCGAAGTGCTGCAACGTATCTCATCAGAACTTTCAAAATGATAAATCTTCAAGAAAATGTGCAACAATTTGTATTTTTCTAGCGAGTCGGCAAAAGGACGACGTTCCGCCAGCCAGTTGTTCGTCACTTCCTTTTTTCAGGATTTTTGCTGCTTTTTCGTTTGAACTTCGCAGACAATGGTCTAGTTTTCACCGAAGCATTAATTCACACTTAATGCGACGTAGAATCAAATTCAAGTCGATGGAAACCTGTCAAATTGCACTGATTTCACTTCCGCTTTGATCTATAAGTACTCTACTTCTAATGGAAACGGAACACTAAATTTGATCTGTACCGGAGTGAAACCGAATTGAGGATTTCGGTGGAAACTAGACCAATGGGTGCGCGTTCAGACAACTGAACGGTTGAGAGATCATCACTTACGATAAGACTATTCTTCAAAATCTACAGCGGTTCCAAAAGTATGATCCAATAAGAAGTGATTGGATCTCTCAACCATAGTGCAACTGTTGAGTTGTCTGAACGCATCCTATCATTTAACTCGTTACTGGCTGCTTTCCTTTTAGGAGACACAGGTCTAGTTTCCACCGAAGCATTAATTCACATCTAATGCGACGTAGAATCAGATTTAAGTCGATGGAAACCTGCCTCAAATTGAGCTAATTTCGCTTCCGCTTCGATCTATAAGTACTCTACTTCTAATGGAAACGGAACACTAAATTTAATCCGTACCGAAGTGAAACCAAATTGAGGGTTTCGGTGGAAACTAGACCACAGTCGACACAAGAAGTAGTTTTTGATTAAACGCAGGCATGCAAAAGGATTTCGCGAAATTCCGACTTTTAATTTTTCCCATTTAAAAAACTTGGAATTTTTGCAATTCCGGTAACCAAAAATGACGAGATGTGGCAAAATAATTCAGACAAAAGTTGCAGAGATCTGGAGAAGATAAGATTTTTAATTCAAGGTTTTTTGGATAAGTCCCTAGGATCTAGGGAAACGTAAAAATTGCTTGAAACGGCAAATGTGCAATTAGAGAAAAGCCTAAAAGCGGCCATGCCATTGTAGTTTTTTACGACGGTTTCAACTGCTGGTTTTAGCCGTATTTCCACAAAAATGGAACTCAAAAGCCGTTCTACATTAAACGCAAGTATCAGATCTCGTGGAATTGACCAATTGCAGAGTCAAATCAGCCAATCGACCAACGTGATTGATCAGTTCCACGAGACCTGCTCCTTGAGTTTCATGGAGAACGGCCTTTGAGTTCCACTTTTGTGGAAATACGGTTAAAACCAACGGCTGAAACCGTCGTAAAAAATTACAATAGGATGGCCGCCCCAACCCTGGCTAGTACGGTGCCGACCTGAAGCTCAATGTTACGGTGCAGACAATATAGTAGCCTCTCTCTCCAGCTGCTTTGTGCGCATGCGGTGAACATTCAAGCACGCTTGCGCATTTCTCTTTCTCGCGTTCTTTCTCTCATTTTCTAATGCTTTATCTCGCTCGCACTCACTTGGTAGATGCGCCTACGCATAATGACGCTCGACCATCTATGCCCTTATTTGGACTTCGTGCGTCTCCCTTTCTCGGGCCTCGTGTCTCTCATTGCGAAGATACGCGACTAGCCACGGCTGGGCCGCTCTCAGATTTCTCTCTGGTGCAATACATCCCATCTAGGGTTTTCTGGATAAGTTTCTAGGATTTAGGGATTTATGAAAAGAAATGTTACCGGGTTCAGGGGCCGAAGGCCCCTGGATCCTTGGAAAGAAATGCAACCGAATTCAGGGGCCGAAGGTTCCTGGATCCTCGAAAGGAAATGTAACCGGGTTTAGGGGCCGAAGGCCCCTGGATCCTTAGACGCGAACCCAGAAATTGTGCGCACTCGGACGCGGAGCCAGGGTGCAGGAGGCGAAGCCCCCGCTGGGGGTTTAGGGGCAAAGCCCCCAAGAAAAAAGGGGGTGCAGGGGGGGCTCAAGGGGGGCGAGGAGGGGGCGAAGTTTCTCTCCCTACCATAAAGCTACGTTGCAATTGAGAAAAAAAGTGTCCACCAGAAAAAGATGATCGTCGGAAATGACGATCCGCGCGATCACAAGAACTCGAAAGAAAAACCGGAGATAATCGAATATAATGAACTGAAATTTTTATACGCACGGCAGTCTGATACTTACATGTGCACATGTAAGATATGTCTGTCTGTAGATAAATTTTTGGTGCAGCCGCGCCAAGATTTTTCATTAAATATTTTTTATTTTGACAAAAGTTTGCTTTTTTCTTTTTTTTTGTTTTTCGCGGTAAGTAAAGTTTTGCCGAGTCTACTTAGTGTTAGTTTTGCTACAAATCCTCTTGTTAATTTAATAGACCCAGACAATTCTTTCTTTCAAAAGTTTTTCCGTAACGAAAACTTAACAAAGTAGTTATACGTATACTTAGATTAGGGTAATAATGTACAAAAGAGTAACGTACAAAATTTACTTGGTGCTACATTGTGATATCACTTTTTTTTGTAAAACGGGTTTTTNTAAAACGGGTTTTTGGAGAAAGAATGTTTTGTAGTATATAAATGTATCTAATCGCGAGCCCTTTAAAGTTAAAAACTGTAAATTTTAGGAATTTTTGAAATTAATAATAAGTGTAAAATTTAAAAAATTGATTTTGATTGGCCATTTGCTAAATACTTAACGTTGACAAGTAACATGTATATAAATATATGTGTGTAAGTGTGTATTAAATGAAATTATAATGTCTTTGGTATATGGGAGAAACGTATATTGTAAAAGTCTCGTTTAAAAAATTATATAATATTATATGTAGTCACTAAATAAATATAATTTTATTATATTATCATTCTATTATATTATATCTATATATTATTGTGTATACGATTAAATA
>NW_018023134.1:2261-6656 GCF_002006095.1 Pseudomyrmex gracilis | reverse complement strand
GGATGTGGTAAAGAATTCATAAAAATTTTTCTCACGTAAGTATATGCTCTATTGGAATAGAATTGTAGAGTAGTGGCAAATGTCCTAAGAATCTGGGGAAATTCTTTTCTATTCTTCTTATTAAGATGTCTATTAAGAATCGCTTTACTCGCCTCGGATAGTGAAACCTATATTCAAGAATAAAATCAAATTTCCTTTTTTTGTTACGTTGATTAGAATGATAATGATATCTCTGTGTTTACCACATACAATGGTGACAATAAATATTGTATTTTTTTATGAATACAATATTTATAGCCATCATTGTGTTTATAATATTGTATTTTTTCCATAAATACAATATTATATACAGACTACTGTTACACAACATTCTTAATCGAGTTTAATAACATTGATAATTCAAAGTGATGATCAATCACACTCATTTCATTCTTCAGAAAAATAATTGTGATTGACAAGTTTTAAAAATTTCAGTGTAATTAAATTCGATGAAAAGTGTTATGTTACAGCAGTCATAGTAAACTTACAGATACAACTCTTGCAGCATCATCTGATAACAAGTTTTTACTCTTTAAATGTGTTATTAATGCTTCAAGGTGTGTAACTTTTTTTCTTAAACGATAGTTCTGTTTGTGTAACGTTGCTATTTTTTTACGTTGTGCATCAATATAAGTTACGGCAATTTTTCAGTTTCGCAAAGCCTTTTGTAGTGACTGAAAATCGTTAGGAGTACAATCGCCGACATATCTTGGATTTCCTTGACGAATCAATTTATGCTTCGAAAGTGCAGGATGTTCTCTGTATACATAACAACAATGTCTTAATAAAACTGATATGAGGTACAAATACAGTGATTGTTTTATATTATATTGTATTTACTTATACGTGTCTTCAGNTTCTATCTGCCATGCTATCATACTATCCATTGTAGTGTTATTGGCACATGTTTCAATATTTGACTCTATTGCATTTCTTTCTAAACATTCAGTGCCAAACTTAACTTTTGTATTATGGTTTTCAACTATGCAATTAGTTAAGCTTTGTTGTACCGGTATTTTTGATTTGCTATTAATAATAAATTTTCTTAAATTATTATTAAATTATTACACTATTGCGGAAGATATTTATTTTTAGTTATGTAATNTATGCAATTAATTATTTACCTTTAAACGATGTAAGATACATTAATAATAATAATTACTAATATTATACCTGGAATAATGAGGAATATTAAATATTGTTTGGTATAGATCCTGGTTTTAAATATACACGTTGTTTCGTCCCACCAATAGAATAATAAAAGCAGTCACTTTTAAAATGCTGGCTGCATAAAAATCTATTTACATTAGGATTAAAATTTTCTTTGCCTATTGCCATAATCCATTCTTGTCGAATATTATCTTTCTTTGGAAAGCTGTAATTCCATAAATAACACAATTATTTTNTTTATCAGTAACTATAATATATTATAATTACATTAATACATATATATATACAAAAAAATATGTATTATATTTTAAATATATATATTATATATATACGGATTGTAAAATAAGACAAAATGTTTCACTTACACGTGAAAAGATATATTTGTTTTTTCGTTAGTCTTCTTATAATATCCACATGCACAGCACACGTCTTTATTTTTTAACTATTTATTTTTAAACTAATTATAGTGTTTTATAATTATAGACATACATATAATCATAGACATATGATAGTATGTCTATGCGTATAATTTATCCAAAAAAGGTTATCTGACGATACTTTTGGGCACTTGTCGGCCATTGCTGTCATTATGCTGTCATTATGCGCGCGCAGAAAAGGACAGAGATATCCCCTATGTTTTGCCTCTCTCTCCGTTCTGCCAAACCCAACGAATATCATTAAGAAATATACGACATGCTGGATCTAGGTATATATGTCTATGAAGCTTCATCTGTTTTCGACAACGCTCCCTCGTTTATTTCCATGGTGAAAAGTAATTTTAAATAAGTGCAATAATAAGAAATAAAGACTTAAAAAAAAAATGTATTTCTTCTTTATTAATATTACAAAATGCCAAAATTCTTTCTGATTTTGAATGTTTGTAAATACTAATACTGTTAATTTGTTTTTGTTATAAGAAATTTGAAAAATTTTAAAATAGATTGTAAGAATATTAATTTCTCAATTGTGCATCAAATTTATATAAATATATAAAAAATACAATTAATTATTACTTCTTAATTTAAATCAAATTATGTATCAAACTTGTGACAAAAAATAAAAATATTTTTTTCTTCGATAAGAAAGTAATTTGAAAATTTGGTTTTGCAGAAGTTTTAAGAAACGCACATGAATCTGCGAAAGATGAACAGATGTCTTATACAAGTAAAATATGGTTGGCACATGCCCGGGAACGCATCTATCGAGAGGAAGAAAAGAAAAGAAAAGATCAAGATACAGAAGGGAAACAATGATTCCTTTCTGTAACAATCCACTCTCCAGAAATTTTTTGATGCTAAGATTAGGACTAGATTTGCATGATTACAGTGATTGTTACGTATTTGAACTAATTATCTTTGGATAAAGATCATTACATAAAAAAAAGGTAGCAAAGTGCGTTTCAATATGAAATACATATATGTTACAGTAGAAGCATTTACTAAAGTTATTTTATTTATTTTTACTTAGTAAAACATACATGTAAAATATAGAAATTTTATTTTTTTTTAGCGAAGAATGTATTAGCTTCAGAGTACTTAATTTCTTTTTTATCAATCTTTAATGTGTCGACATTTAGAGATATATTTTATCACATCCAACTAATTAATTTTATTCTTAACGTATGAAAATAGTTGAACCATACAACTAATTACTAAACTTATTAAATATTACTATACTTATAAAATTTTCTCCTGAATGCAAAATGTGATTGAAAACATTTGATTTGTGATTATAAAAATTATATATTGTAAGTTATGAAAATATATATGTGACTAGAAAAATATATATTATAAGTCAAAAAAATATATGTGATTAGGAAAATATATAGTAAGTTATAAAAAATGTATATACTCCAATTCTATAAACGTATTCAACAAATTATTAACCTAATCTAACCTAACTTATACTATTTCCTATTTCAGTGAGCGCACGCGCTTGCTGGGTATATATGTGCGTGTATATGTGATATTCTAAAATCTCCCGCTTTCATACTGTTTTCAAACTGTTTCCATACGCTGCGAACATTCGCGGCAAAATTCTACAGTAGATGGTGCCGCAGACATAGGTACGATCGTTGTACGTACTCAGTTGATAGCAGTACGTATGAGAATGTACTGAGATGATCACAATATACGGACTGCGACTTACTCAGTACGTACTTCAGAATATATCAGTGCTGTTAGGGGACTTAAAAGTATCTATTAAAATTCTTATGTCATTATCACTTAAGTAACTAAATATTTGTTCAATACACCCAAGTGGTAACTTAGGAAAGTTAAACAACAAATAGAAAATTTCAGTGCCTTGTTCGAGCAACTCTTTCTTTTTCATACCTTTTCTGAACTGATTTTTTATCATGCTAGAGTATATTGGAAATTTTGTCTTATACTCGTCTGATCTTAAAACCTGCACTACATTTTCATTACTCATGTATATTGCTACTAGATTTGTATCTTTTATCAAGATATCGTAAAATGATATGTTAGTATTACTAATTTTCTCATTCTTCATGATAGCTACTTCTTTTTCACATTTATCCTGTAAATCTCTTTTTTCATAATTGCTGCACATTGATAATATTTGTTCACTTACAAATAAATTTGCAGTTTTCATCTTAACTATATGCTGTTTAAGAATCTCAGCAACTTGTATCCAATACCAGTGTTCAGAAAAGTACAACCAATAATTGTTATATGGTACAGCATTAATGTTAGCACCTCTGTCTAACAACATCGCAACACCGTCTACATGTCTTTTATCAACAGCAAGATACAGTGGTGTAACACCTGGTGTAAAGGAAAAGATATATGTCGCATTAACATAAAACTCCGTGTTTTAAAAGATGTTCATCGATCTGTAAATATTATTTCTCAGCTGCAATATAAAGTTATACCTGACTTTTTACTAGCATTAATGTTAGCTCCATAATTTAATAGTAAGTCAACAATTTTCATATTTTTATATTCTACCGCATTGTGAAGCAGAGTAGTGCCAAACTCCCGTGTTTGAGTATTAACGTTAGCACCTCTGTACAACAGCATCATAACACCATCTACATGTCTTTTTCGAACAGCGCACCACAGTGCTGTAACACCTGAAAAGAAAGAGATGTATGGAGAATTAACTCTCCAAGTAAACTCCATGTTCTAAAAGATGTTCATCAATCTGTAAATATCTTTTCTCAGC
>NW_018023134.1:0-2031 GCF_002006095.1 Pseudomyrmex gracilis | reverse complement strand
AAAAGAAAGAGATGTATGGAGAATTAACTCTCCAAGTAAACTCCATGTTCTAAAAGATGTTCATCAATCTGTAAATATCTTTTCTCAGCTGCAATTTAAAGTTATACCTGACTTATCACTGGCATTAACGTTAGCACCATGATTTAAAAGTAATTGAGCAATTTCTGTATTTCCAATCGCATCGTGAAGCGGAGTTGTGCCATCCAGAATTTCAGGATTAACGTTAGCACCTCTGTCCAACAGCATCTTAACACCACTTACATGTCTTTTTCGAACAGCGAGACACAGTGCTGTAACACCTGAAAAGGAAAAGATGTATGTAGAAGTAACTCTCCAATTAAACTTAATGTTCTAAAAGATGTTCATCAATCTGTAAATATCTTTTCTCAGCTGCAATATAAAGGTATACCGTATGTATCACTAAGGGCATTAACGTTAGCTCCATGATTTAATAGTAATTCAAAAATTTCCATTTTCTCATGTTTAATCGCATAGTGTAGCGGAGATATGCCATCCAAAATTTCAAGATTAACGTTAGCACCTCTGTCCAACAGCATCTTAACACCACGTACATGTCCTTTTTGAACAGCGAGACACATTGGAGTAACACCTGAAAAGGAAAAGATGTATGTAGGATTAACTTTCCAATTAAACTTAATGTACTAAAAGCTGTTCATCAATCTGTAAATATCTTTTCTCAGCTGCAATATAAAGGTATACCGTATGTATCACTGGCATTGACGTTAGCTCCATAATTTAATAGTAATTCAGCAATGTCTACTTCCTTATTTTCAATCGCATAGTTAAGCGGAGTTGTGCCATTCCGAGTTTCAGCATTAACGTTAGCACCTTTGTCCAAAAGCATCTGAACACCACTTACATGTCTTTTTCGAACAGCGAGACACAGTGGTGTAACACCTGAAAAAGAAGAGATATATGTAGAATTAACTCTCCAATTAAACTTAATGTTCTAAAAGATGTTCATCAATCTGTAAATATCTATTCTCAGCTGCAATTTAAAGTTATACCTGACTTATCACTAGCATTAATGTTAGCTCCATGATTTAATAGTAATTCAGCAATTTCTATTTCCTTATTTTCCATCGCATCATGAAGCAGAGTTGTACTAGACCACTGATTTTGATGATTAACGTTAGCACCTCTGTCTAACAGCATTGTAACACCACCTACATGTCCTCTTTGAATAGCAAAATAAAGTGGTGTAACACCTGGAGTAAAGGAAGAGATATATGTAGAATTAACATAAACTCCTTGTTGTAAAAAATGGTCATCAATCTGTCAATATTCTTTCTCAGCTGCAAAGAAAAGAGGAGTTATACCGTTATTGTTACGGGCGTTAACGTTAGCTCCATGATTTAAAAGTAATTCAGTAATTTGTATTTCCTTATTTTCCATCGCATCGTGAAGCATAGTTGTGCCATCCCAAGATTTAGCATTAACGTTAGCACCTCTTTCAAGAAGCATTTTAACAAATTGTTCATGTCCTTTTTTAACAGCAAGATGTAGTGGTGTAACATCTGGTGTAAATGTAGATATATATGTAAAATTAACCTAAACTCCATGTTTTAAAAAATGTTCACAAAATTTATATATATAATTTCTCAAGTGCAATATAGTTATACCTGACTTTTTATTAAGGTTAGCTCCATGATTTAAAAGTAATTCAGCAATTTTCATTTTCTCATATTCAATCGCATAGTGAAGCGAAATTCTGCCAGACCACGGAATTTCAGCATTAACGTTAGCACCTCTGTCAAGAAACATCTTAACTCCATTTACATGTCCTTTTTGAACAGCAAGACACAGTGGTGAAATACCTGAAAAAGAAGAGATGTATGTAGAATTAACTCTCCAATTAAACTTAATGTTCTAAAAGACGTTCATCAATCTCTCTGTAAATATATTTTCTCAGCTCCAATATAAAGTTATACCTGACTTATCACTAGCATTAATGTTAGCTCCATGATTTAATAGTAATTCAGCAATTTCTATTTCCTTATTTTCCATTGC
>NW_018023133.1:13871-14706 GCF_002006095.1 Pseudomyrmex gracilis | reverse complement strand
TTATAATCAAATTAATAAAAACAAACTCTGAGAACGTTATGAGTAACAATTGAAATCATTCATTTGAACATAAATGATACATAAATTAGTTTTACTTTTATTTTATTTTTATAAACCATCTTATAGCTGAAAACATGAATTGCTCATCTTAAAATTACATAGAAAAAAAACTAAATTAACTTTACTTACACATAAACACAGCCAATAAAAAAATTATACCTAATAGTGCAATGACTAAAAAAAGCTGTGTGCTTTATTATTTTTCTAAAATGTTCTTTTAAATGAATATAANAAAAAATAATACTTTTCACAAAAAATAGCAAGTACAAATCAACCAGTAAATTAGANACAAAAGCAGACTTACAATTTATTGATAAGATTTTGCATTTGAATTTCGTAAGAATCAATAGCTTTTCTAAGAATATTTATTGTTTCTTTATGAATATTCAATGTTTCTTGATGTCGATTCTTTCGAGTTTCTTCTCTCTTCTCTTCTCTTGCTGCTGCATCTTTTTAAAATTTTGAAAGCCATGCAAGAGTATCTCTTTCAAGTTTAGTTNTTTTTTTTTAATAGGTTGATGATTCAGATTTTCATCGGAATTTTCATCTGACTANTTATTTATAATTTTGGATAACTCTTGCANGTACGAGAAGATGTAATACTTATTGGCTTTACACTTGGACTTTTTCTGAGGGAGCGGTGCACTTAGACACCGTTCAATTGGACACGTTGCAATTAGACACGTTGCAAATAGACACAGAATTTTAGACACGGTTCAATTAGACACGGTGCATTTGGACACGCAAGAAAATGCGCACCGTTCATTTAGACACC
>NW_018023133.1:0-12971 GCF_002006095.1 Pseudomyrmex gracilis | reverse complement strand
GTGTCTATTTGCAACGTGTCTAATTGCAACGTGTCCAATTGAACGGTGTCTAAGTGAATGCCACTCTTTTTCTGAATATTTCATCGAGTTTATCATAAAATTTGCATGTCATTTTTGCTGCACCACTACTTTTATCTCTCTGATTGTCTTTCACTTCCATATACGCTTTACGTAGATTTTTCCACTTGTCTTTAGCTTGCTTCCATGTATATTTATGAAAATCTGCATGTTCTAGCTCTTTTACTATATTCTTCCACACCTCTTTGTTCCTAATAGTAGTACTTGTAAATTTAGATNAATTTTTTTGCCATTGATCAATCAAGAAAGTGTGGCATCTGTCGACCATCTTTCACCCTTGGTTCCTGAATTCTTTGCACTTGAATCTATAACTGATANTTCTGAATCAGATGTAATAACATTCAAAGAAACTGATTTTGATATAGACATAGGAAAAATTCTTAGTAATTTTAAATTATTTTCTGTAGTTTGACATGCACAGATTGAACCACCTGTAATATAGATATAACAGGTGTTATACTTTATCTTCATGTTTCATGATATATTTATTTTAATGTAACAATTGTTTTGTAAATGTACATTTCCAAAATGTCAAATTATTAATTCTTATCTAAACATTTAGTAACTTCTTAAATTTAGAAACAACAAAAATAGTGTCAACATGATTTAACCTAACCTAACCTTCTCACCCGAACCCCAGGAGGAACAGCAAGTGGTGCCAGAAGGTGGAAGTGGAGCAGAAGAAGCCGGACTCGCCGGAGTTTGAGTCCATGTCTTAGAGAGAGGAGTCCGTAGTAATGGAAAAAGGCAAAAAAGAATGAATGCGACCCACAGGTGGTTTTATCTTGAGGATTTTATTTCATTTTTTTAATTTTAATATATATATGTATGCGATTATTNTTTTATATAGTATTGTAATTCGTAAGGGACACAATAAGTTATTTTACTTGAAGTAAGTGCCTTAAAAAAGAAAATGTTAATTTCAAGTACAAAAAAGGAAAAAACAATTTTAATATACAAAGATGTTTTTTCGGGTTTGAACCTCGTTAGTGTCATTTTTATACCAACGTTTCGTGAACATTACAGCTCACTTTATCAGGGTTTAAAGAGCAACCTGATACTGAGATGCTCTTGGTCAGGTTTTCCTTTTTATAGCGCTAGATTGGAGTGAAAAGGGGGTGTGGTGGAGGAGGGGTGGAATGGTAAGAAGGAGGGGAGGATGTGTTATGGCAAGATGGAATGCCATAGTGAACTAGTCATATGTCCATTGTCTCTATTGAGATTGTTTGGATGTTTGTNTATCTCCAATGATTCCATATACTTTCTAGAGAAGTAAGCTCTAGTTTTGTTTAGTACTTGGGTTTGGTCAAACATTATTTTGTGACCAGTTTCTAAATGATGTTCTGCTAATGCCAATTGTGAGTAATGTTTACTAAAAACACTCACCACCAATCTCATTAAGAAAAACAATCTCCCAGACATGTTAATACCCAGAAAAGCAGTACCACCTAGACTACCCAATATATGTGGACTACCCAAAATCNATAAAAACAACATACCCCTCAGACCCATAGTAAGCGCTATAAACTCACCTACATACAATCTAGNTCGCTTCCTGGTCAGCAAACTAGAACCTCTCACGGGTAAAACTGACACCACGGGAAAAAACTCATCTGACTTTATTTCTAAAATCAAAAACATCAAACTGCAACCTAATGACATCTTAGTCAGTATTGATATTGTGTCAGTATTGATACACTTACCTCCTATACATAAAGAGTGTCACAGATAAGATTGGCAGAATCCTGANCAAACACAANATACAAACGNTCTACAAACCACNGAATAAAATAGNACAGATNNTTAACAATCNAAAAGACAAAANACNGCCATTANACACACNAGGAGTGTACAAAATACCTTGTTCATGCGGTAAAGTATACATAGGTGAAACTGGTAGAATGATAAGCACACGACTAAAAGAACATCAGTAAGCAATACGCCTAAAACATTACTCACAATCGGCATTAGCAGGACACCATTTGGAAACTGGTCACAAAATTATGTTTGATCAAACCCAAGTACTAAACAAAACTAGGGCTTACTTCTCTAGAAAGTATATGGAATCATTGGAGATATACAAACATCCAAACAATCTCAATAGAGACAATGGACATATGACTAGTTCACTATGGCATTCCATCTTGCCATAACACATCCTCCCCTCCTTCTTACCATTCCACCTCTCCTCCACCACACCCCCTTTTCACTCCAATCTAGCGCTATAAAAAGGAAAACCTGACCAAGAGCATTTCAGTATCAGGCTGCTCTTTAAACCCTGATGAAGTGAGCTGTAATGTTCACGAAACGTCGGTATAAAAATGACACTAACGCGGTTCAAACCCAAAAAAACATTTTTGTATGTTAATACTACACACCGCGAAAGCATCAAATATCAGAACAATTTTAATACTACCACACACACATTCTAACACTCCCCACCAACACAGATTACACATTAGACACACAGACAAACGGACAACACAGACAGAGAACACTAAGAACGAGCACCATCACCAATACATACTAACACATAACCACAACACACGCACCGTGTCATGGCTTAACTAAGGTAGGTAGAGATATGTACCCAGGGTGAGATCTAGAGGATAAGGAAAAAAAACACACATCAAACATTCACACACTTTTTACGTGGAACATACAAACTACAATTAACTCTTATGCAAACATAATCAAACGTATCTACCACATTCACAAACACACAGATTAAGAAACCATTCACTCATCGTTGANACACACACCATGCACACAGCACACACACACATTTTCACTTTTTAACGAACACTTCCAAAACACCNTATACATATACATGGACATGCACACATAAGCAACCATTCATCCGTCATTCGCACTGATATCACCCACACGTCTCACACACAACGTTTCAACTACTAATCCTCATTTTCTGTTTACCTCACGTACACAGTCAAACACATGCTTAAGAACAAATTTATACACCATTCACATATACTCGGTCCACACAACACGTACACGCAATTTGGTTTCTTAGTCATCAAGTTCAGTTCACCCCACATGTACACACAAACACTCGCATAAACAAACATTCACGCATCATTCGAACAAGCATCACACATACACCATCCACACACATTTTCACCGCTTAGTCTACAATTTTAATTCACCCCACATGTACACACAAACACTCGCATAAACAAAGATTCACACACCATTTGAACAGGCATCACACACACACACACTATCCATCGCACATTTTCATCGCTTAATCTGCGTTTTTAATTCACTCCACATATATACCCAAACACTAGCATAAGCAAAAATTCACACACCGTTCGTACAGACATCATACACACATCATTCACACGTAGTTTCGTTCCTTATACTCAAGGTTGAAAATGTAGGTGTAGGCACTGCGCATGCGCGGACGGCCCTACTTTGCAGCGGCGGAGTAGACGCTCGGAAAGAAGAAGGCGCGCGGTGTCGTAAAGTGAGAGTAGTAGAATCCGAACTGTCGTAACGTGCGGATGCGAACACGTATCGTATACGATATATAATAAGTAAAGGACTACTCGAAATAATTGTGAACAAGAAAAAGTCATTGTGTCGAAACGGTTATATTAAGTGGAAGACATTGTATAGACCGAGTGAAATATATTTTAAATATATAACAAGAAAACACTGTGTGTTCTGAGTGGGCGAAGAATTCCTTTCCCGTCCAAACAGACAAAGGTCCAGTGACGCCGAGCGGATGTCCAAAGGAACTTGAAAGAGATAGCAGATACCTTGGTTTGAGTAAAGATAAAAATACCTGGCGACCGTGACGAGCGGCTTATACGTGAGTACCCGGCCGAATTAGTATCTAACCCCGGTCACAACCTAACCTATATATATAACCTAAGATTCAAGCAAATTGAAAATATTTACTTACCTTATTGATCGGTTAATAAAATAATTTTATAATAATTTTGATGAGTATAACGCTTCAACAATTTAAAAAATATTTACCTGAACAATGGCTCTTAGAAACAAACACAGATGTAGAGGTGCAAATTTTGACTTTGTTTATTATAAAAGTAGAACGTTTTTGACCTGGGGTTTATGTCATTTTCAATACAATCTAGAAATGTAATAATATAATATAAAAAAAAGCGCAATTATATATATATAAAAANGGTCTAGTTTAATAGACTTACAATGAGTGTTAGTAACAGACGCCGGTGTCGACAGACAATAAATGTTATAGTATATTAACAGAAATACTACCCAGAGATTTGTGATCACTGACCACCGAAACGACTATTCTTATGATTTTAAGTGGGACTGTGTTAAAATCTTAGATACTGAGAGATTTTATCATAAACGCCTGATCTCTGAAACGTTACATATAAAGAACCAATTCCACAGTCTTAATTTACATAGCGACACGGAAAACCTAGACAAAGTTTACTTACCGCTTGTTGATAACTCCGGATAACTTGTACACGACGATTGTCACAATTTTGAATTTTGTATATAAATTTTTTGCACACTGTGCAGCCGCCAGTTTGTCAGTTCTTACTTGTACGTTGCGGACTCACTATAACATTTATTGTCTGTCGACACCGGCGTCTGTTACCAACACTCATTGTAAGTTTATTAAACTAGACCATTTTTATAACTTGCGCTGTTTTTATATATTATATTATTACACTTCTAGATTGTATTAAAAATGACCTAAACCACAGGTCGAAAACGTTCTACTTTTATAATAAACAAAGTCAAAATTTGCACCTCTACATCTGTGTTTGCTTCTAAGAACCATTGTTCAGTTAAATATTTTTTAAAATAATATCAGTTTCTATTATAAGATCTCCATTAGCNAAACGGTAAGGTAAATGTTCCAGTGATTAAACGTGTCCTAGTACTTAAACACTTAAATTTTTATTTATATTAAACTATTTTACTGATACTTACAGTAATCAAAAGTTTTATTAATATTTCTAATTGTATTATTATTAAAACATTGTAATAAAAGTTTTCTAAACAGTAGATGTAATAACAAAAAAAATAGTTTTTGAGAGTAGTAGCAAATTTATTGCATTTTCAACTCTTACGTTAGCGGTTTGCGTAAGACAAAGTATATTCTTCTTAAGGTTAAAGAATACAAAATAAACTTTTTGTTTAGCAAAGATTTTTCAAACTCAGTATAGACTATAGATTGATAAAAAACTNTGTTCTANTTTTAATTTTTAGTTATAATAATTAAATTATCGTGTTTATGTACTGGTACGAGAATCCGCCGGTGGCGGAATTGTTAAACACTTGATTCATCATAGCGTAGTTAGTCTTGCATACACGTATTGAGTGATATTTGTGCGACAAAACATAATTTGCAACAAATCAGTAAGTAGTTTTGTGTTTTCATGGTTTCATTTTATCTAAACGTACTAAAATAATAATATTTTAACTAAAATATTTAAATATTATATGATAAAGTAGATTACTTGTTTTCATAACCTTATCAAAAGGTTATGAAACTCTAAGTAAAATCTAGTTTTGTAAAATCTCTAGTTTTGTAAAATCTTCAAAGTTTTTAGTAATTTGTAATAAATCTATAACTTTTCATGAAATAAAATGCACGAATAATTTTTTTCCTATTTTATATTGTCGTGTTAATAATAGCGTTTAAATACTGGGACAAGATAGTTTAAGTATTGGGACAAGTTAGAAAACNTGTTTTAGCACTGAGCCATAGCAAGTATGTTAGAATTCGATTAATTTACTTTGGTTTTCTTTATAAACCAGTTCTTTAACCTTTTTGCTCCGGGGATTTTTCCTTTAAAATTGACCTCGCATTTTAGCTGAAAAAGTTAATAATAACCTGCTACCCCCCTTCAAAGTTAATTTTGACGGTCAAAAAAGTAACCAGGATTTTTTTCAATTTTTTTCCTAAATTTAGTGCATTAAATTGACCTTATAAACATCTATTACGTTCGCTTTTCTTGCTGGTCCATATATGGACCAGTCCCGGAGCGAAAAGGTTAAAGCTTTATGTAGTGAAAATATAGTCTGGTTTTTTAAATAAATGCTAATACTCACCAACAAAAGTTAAATTATACGGGTATGATTTGTAATCAATCATATAAGTTAAACAGCTCTCTTAAACGTTTAAGTATTGGGACATTTACCTTAAGGAACGTGACGTCCTGCAATTGGTTCGACACATGTTGATGTTTTGATGTTTTGATGTTTTTCATTATATTAATTTTTTTTACTGCTTTATCACTTCGCGCCAAAATAGGTTGTGTTTCAATATTCATTGCCAGAACTCGAAATCTATAATACATGTGATATGAAGTATAGATTTTTATACTTGGAGTAAATATCGGAACGCAGCCATAATACGGGTTATTTATTAACCACGGAAAATTCAAAAGTTAAAAAAATATTCTTAGGCTGGATCCTCATGCAGACACCGGCGCTTTGACACCGAGCGTTGATTGGCGAAAAGCGAATGGTGAGGGTAAATGGCAAGAAAACGGCGCTAAAGCAACGGAGCTGTCATGAGGATTGAGTTTTCCATGATTTTTTGGCGTTGAAGCGCCGAAATGTGTGTGCCACCGCAAATATACTCGGATTTTAATGTTTCTTGATTTCTTGTGGAACATAAAAATTATATATATTTACATTCCTTGACAACTCGACGTAACGTGCGTAGTTACATAAGATATTTTTGGACAAGTTTTAAGTGTCTTAGNAAGTACCAGTAATCTCAGTACTAGCTAATCTCAGTTTGGCATATGCTCCTCCCGCAAAGGAGCAACGCGCTACTTAAGCAAAGAAGAAAAAAAAAGAAAATTATATATATAATAATCTAACCTAATAATCTCTCTCTCTAATTTAAAATACTTTATTTATTTATCAGAGGTAAACTGGCTCAGTAGTTTATTTTTTTCGGTCTATTTCAGTTAAATTTGCCGACTAAANTGCAAAACTGAATCGGGTTTTTAGTTAGAAATTCAGTTAGAGATGTGGAAAGAAGAATGTACAGAGAAATATTCTAACTTTAAGAGAATCAATAAAAAATTTCTTTATCCTTTTTACTAGATCAGAGCCCAGCAAACACAAAGTTACGTAACATTAATGTTATAATTTCCCACTCAACAATGTAACTGTTACGTACAAGGCATGTTACATTGCAGTTACATCGTTAAGTGGGAAATTATAACATTAACCTCTTAGGCACTATGCGCCACTATAGTGGCTTTCGCGGATGTCATCTTTCTGTACGACGCACCACTATAGTGGCTTTCGCGGATGTCATCTTTCTGTACGACGCGCCACTACAGTGGCTTTCGCGGATGCCATCTCTCATAATTTAATCATCAAACACTTCATTCCAATGTACTCGTGTAAAGAACAGCATTATCCGTCACACATTGCAGTGTCGTATCATTTACACGTAATTCGCGTTGAACTCTGCCGTACAGAGAAACAGCCCCGCGCAAAATTCAACCTAAAAAATTAATGTTACGTTACTTTGTGTTTGCTGGGAGGTGAGTAAGGAGATAAATGCCAAAAAAAATCTTGACTGCAGCCGTTTTTCACTTTCTATAATCTACGACTCCATAGCAGAGCTGTTCTTTCATAATTATGTACATAAACGCCGCGCACACACACAACTTGATTGATTTTATAGAGTGTGAGTAAGCGTAACTTTCTGTATGGAGTTATAGAAGATGAAGAACTACTGCAGTCAAGAAATTATCTGGCACGACTTCTTTCTATCCATTTTGGATTATATGATTTTATAATTGTTGAATTTTCTATTGCAGTGTAAACGTCGATTACAATTAATAATTCTCAGACGCATAAATTTAGACAGAGTAATAAACTTAATTTATTTATTGAATTGATTCTAATTATATATGTTGCATTATCGCTTTTAAAAAGTTCTATAAAGAATGAATAATCATATTATTTTTTAATCACATTATTTTTTATCTAGTTATAGATCCAAAAATTCTTTATAACTATCAAGTGCAAATGGCGGTAATCAAATATAGACAAGATTATTATATTTACCAACAACTTTTACGATGACGCAAAATTGGCTATAATAGCTGCGTTATCAATTATTATAAAAAAACAAACAAATACAAACAAAAACGCTTTTGGATGTCAGAATTGTGTCAGAATAGACCATATTTTTGTGCTTTTTATCAAGTGTATTTTATCATTTTAAATGACCCAACAATGTTCAGAAATTACTGTCGCATGACCAAAGAACAATTCGAAGATCTACTAATACTGATTGCTCCACTAATTACTAAAGAGGATGCAATACGAACACCAATCTCAGCTAAAGAGCGTCTGTTGTTGACATTAAGGTATTTAACATTTGTAATTTTTAAATGTATTAATTAAAAGAATCAGATCAATTATAATGACTCAATTCGTGATTTAAATCAAATAATTAAAAATCTTTTAATTATTAATTATAATTGTTTTAACTGATTAATTATGTTATTATATTGTTGGCGCATTGAATATTCCTAAAAATATATACTTAATCNCGATTTGTCTCTTTATAAGACGCGTCTAACAATTATGATTATTTTGAATCTTTATTATATTAATTTACTTCTTATTAACATTGAAAAAAAAATTAATTTTCCATTTAAAAAAAAATATGTACACATCCATAAATATTATTACGGTACATTATGTTTGATAAAACTATTTGCACATTTTAATTTAACTTTTAAAAATCTGGTTTAAATGATTAGAAAGCAAAGTTTTCACTATAACTTGAAATTAATGTTTATTTTTAAATATTATTAATATTATTTTATTTAGACTAGATATATAGCATCAGGTGATAGTCAAGTGTCTATTTCATACGAATTTGGTAGTGGAACGACTACAGTTTCTCAAATAATTTCGGAAACATGTAAAGCATTGTGGACTAAATTAGCTCTTTTAGTTTTAACGGTACCAAAATNACAAAATTAGAAAGAAAGCGAAAACAATGTCAGACATAAATGGAATTTTCCAAATTGTGTGGGTGCTATTGATGGTAAACATGTTGTAATTCAGGTAAGTTTGAAATTACAAAACTTTAGAATCTGATCATCATCTAGATAAGTTTTGTGACAGAAGTATATAAATCTGATGATATATTATATTGTTATGTCTTTTAATATTATAGCAAGTAATTAATTTTTGCAAAAAGATCATAAATATATAAAATATTTATAAAAATATTAAATAAATATTACATAAATATTTATATATACATTTTGCGGCCGCGCTCACACCTATGTTAATGTACATATTTTTTAGGGTCCACAACATTCGGGATCGACATATTATAATTACAAAGGCAGTCATAGCTTAGTCTTATTAGCTATATGCAATGCAAATTATAAATTCATTGTAGTTGATATTGGCGCTAAAGGACGTCAAAGTAATGGAGGAGTTTTTCATAAATCATCTATTGGACAGGCATTAATTAACGGAGAANCAGATTTCCCACCAGCTAAACAAATTTACGAGAATGGTCTTGTACTACCATATGTTTTGAAAGCTGATGAAGCGTTTCCTTTAACGACTTATCTGATGCGTCCATATCCTGGAAGATATGGATTAACTGTGGATCAAAGAATTTTTAATTACCAATTGAGTAGAGCACGAAGAATAATTGAGAGCACTTTTGGTATTCATGTGTCACAGTGGAAGATTTTTAAAAAACCGATCATTGCGAATGTCGAAAATGCACATAAAATAATTGAGGCTTGNGTTTGTTTGCATAATTTTATACGGGATACTGATAATGTTGATGATAATAATTGTGAATCAGATTTAAATGATAATTATGATATAGGGAACAGTGTAAGTGGAATGCGAAATGTACGTCGGTTTGGATCAAATACGCATTCACGCGAAGCTGCTCGTGTGAGAGATGAATTTATGAAATATTTCAACGAAGAAGGTGCCGTTGATTGGCAATTTTCAAAAGCTTAGACCGAAATAATTGTTAATAATTAATTAACTTGTCAATAATTAATTTCATTAATTAAATTTTTGTATAACTGTATAAATGTATTTTACTGTGCAAGTTTAACAGTTTTGAGTCTAATTTTGAGTTTGACCACTGATAAATCTCATAAGAAGACAATAATTTTATGAAATAAATGTGACACAAATATGTTATGAAATAGTTATTTATTTTTTACTTATAAGAATCTTCGAGTGAATACAAAAATGTTAGCAACTCTAAAATACACTTCTGTCTTTTCAAAAGAGGTATTCTGTTTAATGACGCTCGAACTAATCCTATCACATTTTCAATTTCATCATTTTGCTGTGGCATAGCAGGTAATGGTGGCAAAACCAATTCAGGCAATTCTGGTGCAGGTGCGTCCAACATAGCAGTAAGTTTCATCAGCATTGCTTCATTTGATTCAGTTGAGCGANCTGTAACAACGTTTATATGCCAGNAGTTGGATTTCCGACTTAAAAGTTTATAAATCGGTAACGCTTAATTTTCTGAAGAGGAAAAGTTTTGAGATATATAATTCATCAGATTATAATTCTTAGGCCGGTATTCATAGTNAGATCTTATATTTAAAATCTCGTTCAACCAATGAAATGACTATAGCGCCATTTCATTGACTGAATGAGATCTTAAGACAATTAAATATAAGATCTGATTATGATTACAGCCTTAACTTTGTTTTACAATGTCATCTGTCAAAGTCGGAATGAGAATCGACTAATTATGTCAAGCAGTAAGAGAATCATTACAATTGTGATTGATTAATTCGCATTCCGACTCCGACATGATGTATTGTAGAACTAGTCTTATGAATAGAACTTCAAAAACACAAAATTCATAAAACTATTGTTTTTGAAAGATAAAATTATATCTTCCAGAGAAGTAGTTTTTTATAAATTTTATCTGTCTAAACTTTTTTGTTTCAGAAAAATACAGTTTAATTCATCTTCTCTTTCAAAACAATTTCTGTTAGAAAAANGAACAATATTATGAACAGTATTTTGTATTTCGGCATTCAAAGTTTCAAAACTTTTGTTATGAAAAGTTTTCTTTGGAAAAGATANAGTTCTAAAAACTTAGAAATATGAAAATATAAAGTTACGTTTCCTTTTCTCTTTCTCTGGTGCTGATGAGGATGAGCTAGTCGATGCTATTGAGCAGCTTTTATGATTGTAAGTGGTTGATGGAACTCTCTGTGAGGGAATGTTGGAACTTCTTCTATAAATAATTGCCAAAATACATAGAGATCCGTTATTCATTTACAAATAATGAGTTACATAATGATTATTTACTTTCAATTGTCGACGAAAAGATCTCAAGTAAAGGCCATCATCTCATAGTATGGCCATTTCTTTTTCTTCATATTATTACCAGCCAAACCGCTTTTTTTGGCATCGTTTTCTCGTGTTACGATTCGGCTATAATTGTAACGCAATTTTTTCCATATACTCTTNGCCTCATTGACATTTTTGATATTACCTATAAAACAATGACAAGCACATTATTGTTTCGAAAACATTATAAAAAAATATAGTTATACTTAATTTTAAACATACCGTCTATAGCAGACACTATCTCTTCTCATAGTTTTTGAACAACAGTTCTTCCCCTTTCGGCAATAGGAATTTCGAAATTCCACAAAGGTTCCCGCTTTTAGATTTCACCGATCAACATTTCATTGCAAAGAACCTCTGTCAATGATTCATCTTGAGTCTCATTGATTGGATCGACAATCATACCATCATCTGTAAAAATATATCTGTATAACATATTCTCGAATATAACAGAGACTATAAATGTTTAATATCTTTCACTATTGATTATTATGAATAATAAAATGACGTTAATATCAAGAGGCACGGTAGTGCCTTGCGCCAAGTTCACGCGCAACGAAGTGGCGCTCGAATTGCGCGAGCACGCCGTGCCTCTTATACGCGAAAATGAGGTTTTTCGGAGGGGAGATTTTTAATCAGCTATTTCTTAACAATGACTGAACCGATCGACTTGTTCTTGGGCTCGTTCGGTTTGCGTTGAAAAAATACACAAAACAGTATTCTTGCGTTTTTTCGGTCTGTGGCTTGTGAACAGAGATAATTGAAGATAATCGAAAATGTGCGTGAAATTCACGATGTTTTGGATCTCTGAAATGCGTCCAGAAATGTGTCCAAAGAATGCGTCTATCTGCTAGTGCTTCCACGAGATGGCGGTGAGCGCAAACGATAGAAAAAGAGGAAAACTGTAATATGTGATGAGAGAGAGAGAGAGAGCAAGTAAGCGAGCAAGTGAGCGAGCGACGATCAAACGAGCGAGTGAGTGAGTGAGTTGCTGAGTCAGAGAGAGAGAGAGAGTGAGAAAGAGAAAGAGAGTGAGAGAGAGAGAGAGGGAGAGAGAGAAAGAGACAGAGCGCAACGAGAGCACTTGCAAACATCATTTGATTGAAAAGAATCAAGAAATGACAACCGTAAGTACAAACAAAATATGTACGTACGCATAACCACATATCATATGTATTAGGCTAATATTAAACTTGTCGTGCCACAAAGATTTTAAGTATATTGATTGGCTATCAAATAGAGTTCTTTATAAAACTTTATCTGATAGCTAATCAACATATTTCAAATCTTTGTTGTACGACAAATGTAATATTGGNCTTAGGTTATCGTTTTTGTACTATGTTGTGTTGCTTGCATAGGTATACGAATTGAATTTACTTTTTGGCAAATACTAGATTGTCTACGATCGAACAAAACTTTTGAAAACTATTATCCACTATTCTAGAATTTTATTGATAAGAAAATAGTTGCTCGCGAAAATTTGAATCTGTGCTTATGTTACGTCCTGCGACTCCACGGTT
>NW_018023132.1:11410-15197 GCF_002006095.1 Pseudomyrmex gracilis | reverse complement strand
CTGTATATATTATAGTAAGAAGACTGTAAGAAAAACCATTCCAATCTACTTACAATCAGAGCACGTATTGCCTTGAAATCCAGAAGAACATACGCAACCAGATTTGTAACAGATTGCAGTTCCTCTACAGTTAGAAGGACTGTTCAAATCATGTTTGCAGGAAAAGGAACAGTCTGGTCCAATTTTTCCTTCAGGACAAATTTGTTCATCTGTGAAATATGATTATAGTAACACATATGTTTATAGTAACACAATTATGTTATTTATACAATATATTATAAAATGGTGTCGATTAAAAATACATTATTATTGTTAATTGCTAATTGAGAAAACACTCATATATGAAGGAAAGGTTTGGAAAGCTTTTATAAATATAGAAGTGTATACATATATAATAAGTAACAAGGTGATAATTACCAAAAGCTATGCTGTTTGTAGTTTTTGCCAGGGAACTTACGACGGTATTTTCGTTGAAGTATAATTTTTGACAAGTTATATTCGACGGAATAGTATCGTTATTTATTTGCAAAACGATTCCTTTCCTCAAAATCTCTAAGGATAAACAAAATCCATAAAAAAGATACATGTAAAACGTATTAGGGACAATTTTCTGGAAAATGTAAGTATTCTACTTATTTGTAGCACACGTATGTGTAAGGAAAAATTGTTACCAACTGCGAAAATCGAATTTATCTTATATGTATTATTCTCTTATATGTTTTTGGATTTAATAACTGATAATTTCACGACAAAACTGTATGCTTGCGCGAGTGTCAAGGTGACAAACGTTTACGATTCTTTCTTCTGCGATACTTGTTGGTTGCCGGTTGACAACTCAAGCTACAATTTTGAAGATAAAAAAACACGCAAACATCATCGAAAACCGAGGTGACGAGCAAAAGATTTTCAAGACTCAAGAAGAGAGAATTCGTAGCCGTCAATAAGAATAGATCGAGAGACGTGAAAAATAGCGCTATAGATTGTTACTACAGCCGTTCTTCGAGTTGTACCTACAAATGTTTTCGCTTGAAATGTTTCTGCTGAATGCGATTGACTTTTAAACAAAATGTCACTTTTTTCATTTCATCTGATTGCAAGTCGCGATGATAATCCGCTGATATTATTGAAACAAGAAAAATTTATTTTATTTTAGTTTACTATATAAGTGCACGCACAACACGTAATGTTTTTAAAGTGATTAAATTAAAAATCTTAACTCTCAAACTTCTTGTCATTATTTATACAGTTTTAGTTAAACAAGAAAAATTTATTTTAGTTTAATATATATTACATTACAAAAATAGTGATATAAAAAAATAACACCAAGTTTCTTACGGGTCCCATGAAATTCATTGACACAGAATTTGCCGACACTGTTTTCACCGACAACATTTCATCGACTCCAGATTTGGTCGACAACGACTTTAATCGACAACAACTTTAACCAACAACGACTTTAACTGACAACGACTTTAACCGACAACAATTTCAACCGACAGTAACATTGATCAACAACATTATCCGTATAATATTTACTGGCAACGATGTATTATTTTATTGGCTTCGCACTTTTCTTTTGATAAAGTGAGTGGAAGGAAGTGGGAGTTTTTTTTGCCCACGTTGCAATTGACCACGAGATACTTTTGCACATGTTGCGATTGACGTCAAATTTATAAGTTTTCACGCAAAGCGGGGCGAAGCCACTTTCTTTGCGGAGGGAAGGCGCAATCCCTTAGTTTACACGATTACAACACAAACAAAAAGAACATAAAAAATTGCAATGCGTGGTCAATATCAACGTGGGCAAAAGCTACGTGAGCAAAAGCTCTCACTTCCTTTCCTCCACTATATCAAAAAAAAAAAAACTGCGAAGTTAATAAAATAGTCGGTTAAAGTTGTTGTTAATTAAAGTTGTCGTGTAAAGTCGTTGTCAGTTAAAGTCGTTGTTGGTTAAAGTTGTTGTTGATTAAAGTCGTTGTTGGTCAAATCTGGAGTCGATGAAATGTTGTCGGTGAAAACAGTGTCGGGAAATTCTGTGTCGATGAATTTCATGGGACCGTGCACTACTCTTAGAAAAATTCAAATACACGATTGAACATCGTCCCGGCAAGAATATGGCACACGTGNATGTTCTTAGTAGCAATNCACTGCCGTTCTGCNTAGTAATAAGCAAATGCGAGCAAGAATTAATGGCGCGTCTGAAAGAAGCGTAGAAGAAAGACAATAAGTTAAAAAAATATTTGAAACCGTTGAGCAGGGAGCCACGAGCGATTATGTAGTTATAGGCGGAGTTTTGTAGAGAAATAGATAACAATATGTAGAGGTTGTCGTCTTTCGAGTCATGCAAACGCGAATAAAGAGTTCACGGACAGTTCATTTCGGAGTTAATAAGACGGAAGCCCTGGTGAAAATCGATTACTATATTCCAAATTTGCGATCGAAGATTTAGGTCATCCGCAACTGCGTTGTTTGCATTTTGGCGAAGCGAAAACACGGGAAGCCAGAATGTTTATTAAACCCGATCGAGAAGGGCAGCGTGCCACTCGACACTTTTTATATTGACCATTTACGCCCGTTCGCGTCGACAAAAAAAGCTATGCTCACATTCTCGTAGTTGTGAATGCGTTCTCGAAAGTTACGTGGCTTTTTACGTGGTAAAGTCTACAGGTTCGGCTGAGGCGATTAAGCGTTTGAAAAAGCAGTCGTTTATTTTTAGAAATCCTAAAAGAATTATATCCGACAGAGGCTACGGATTTACGCCGGAAGAGTTCGAGGAGTACTGCCGGTTCGAGACTTGTAATCATATTTTGACTATCACGGGAGTTCCGCGATCTAACTATCAAGTCGAGCGAATGAGTCGCGTTTTAATACCGCTATTGACCAAATTAGTAGCGTCGACGCATTGCGAGTGATATAAATATTTAAACACTGCGCAATCATATTTGAATACTATATTACACCGAAGCATATGGATGACTCCTTTTCGCGTCTTACTCGGAGTGAATCCGCGAATTTGCGATAATCCTGACGTTCGGGAAATTCTCGAAAGCAAATTGTTACCTTCTTTTGACAAGAGCAGAGATGAATTGCGACTGCAAGATCTGCTAAAGATAATATTAAAAATTTTAAGACAAAATTATAATAAAAAAAGAAAAAAAGCTTTTTGCTATCGCGAGGGAGACCTTGTGGTTATCAAGCGCACGCAGCAAGGTCCTGGGCTTAAACTGGCTCATAAATATCTCGGGCCTTACGAAGTGACTAAAGCGTTGCGTAATGATCGTTATATTTTGCGCAAAGTCGACAAGCATGAAGGTCCGTATCAATCGTCGTTTGCCGCTAATGTTGTGACCCCGTGAATTGACGAGGATAGCGATAGAGAAAGTTTAGATGAGAGCGACAATGACAGCAGAGATCCCGAAACGAATGCACGATCAGGACGGTCGAGTACAAGGAAACATTGTTACGAACGGCGAAAAGTGAATCTTTTTTATATGTATTATTTTCTTATATTTTTTCAGATTTAACGACTGATAATTTCACGACAAAACTGTATGCTTGCACGATTGTCAAAGTGACAAACGTTTACGATTGTCACCTATACGATACCTGGTGATTGCCAGTTGACCACTCAACTAACAATTTTGAATATAAGAAAACACACAAATATTTTCGAAAACCAAGGTAACGAGCGAAAGATTTTCAAGACTCAAGAGAGAAAGTCCGTCGATAAGAATAGAGCGAGAGATATGAAAGATAGCGCGATAAATTGTTAAAACCGTTCTTCGAG
>NW_018023132.1:9114-10790 GCF_002006095.1 Pseudomyrmex gracilis | reverse complement strand
AAGTTTAACGAGTTGCCACATAGGTAAGCCATGAATTGCAGCATTTATTGAGCCTTTAGCTGTTACAGATTGTAACACTTTATGGGTTGTGAAATCAATCATCACGATGTTTGCATCACATTCTGCACATAAGCCTAGTAATATTTGTATGCATATCTTTTGAGTATTAGGTTTATAATAACGAGTTGTTAAAACAGCATTCTTGTCAACTGTGTACAGGAAAGTGTCTGAAACGCAATATGTATATGTAAATGTATTTATTTTTTATTACAGTCAATTAAACTATACTAATCTCAGTTAAACTATTTTACATTTTTTAATATATGAGTTTGTGAGTACTTAGTTTGTAAACTGCGTGCAAAGAGAAATGTATAAATACTATGTACAGAAACAAAGAAAAAACCTACTGTGTATTTTTTTTGAAGGTTTTAATTATGTTATTTAAGTACTAAAAACTACTTATTTTCTATGTAGTTTAATAGTAAAACAGAAATTTAAAATTCTTTTTATTTAGTGTTTAGCAGACGATCCTACTTCTGAAGAAACTATTCGAGACTTGTCGGGCCACAATTTGTTCAACAGATTTGGTTTGTTTAAAATACAGTAAAAAGTATTTAACTAAGTAAACTTATTACTTGGAATAAATATACTTACATTCATGAAAGCGACACATTGGGTTTGTGGAATTATCCATGAAGACAACAATTCTCGAGTAATAATCGTTCAGAATTGAATTGTTTGAGAACTTTTCTGTATCTTCAAACGTAAGCATGTTGTTATTATCGTTAGTATCATAAACGGAAACATTTCTATTCAAAAAATCCCATGATATGACGAACGTTCGCCATTCAGTCCCAGATAGTGGTAGTAACTAAAATAATTATGAGTGGTAAATATAATGTTTGAGTAGTTGGCTTGTTTGTGTCAGATTCTCTGCTTTTTTTTCTATTTTTTCCGATATATTTTTTTTTGTCAATGTCGTACATACTTACACATAATCAATTATATTTCAAGTACAAGTGTTCTTTGTTAAGTCTTGATTTTAATATTTCTTGATTATGTAGAAGAAAGAAAAACCTTGAAAATCACAAAACTAAAAAAAATGTAGTATATATATATCTTACTTGTTTGGAAATGGTGTTGTTAGAAGAGCGCTGTTGATCTTGATTTGTCTTTAAATGCTTAATCTTGTTTTCATATTTAATACTGGACGCCGTACTATCGCATCTTAAATGTATTTTAAAGCAAATAGCCTGATAGTCGAAGAATCTGTATGTATAAAAAACAATACAGACAGAAACCCAGATAACCAAATTTGTCGAAACAGATTTTGCCAAATGCATGTTACAAATTTTGTTAGCAGAAAGACATCAAATATGATGCAGAGTTTGTTTTATCTGGCAATGTTGCAAAATTGTTAGCAAAAATATATCCAAGCTTGTTAACAAAACATAACAGCAAATTGCTGGCAAAAACCGAGCAAAGCTTGCACATAATTTGAGACCAAATTGATGCCAAATATGAAGCAAGATCTGCGCAACACGACTTGATAGCAAAATAACAGCAAAAACCGAGCAAGACTTGCAGTTTAGTCAAACTACATGGTATTTAAAAGGCCATTTAATTATATCTTGACTTATTTCTAAATTGTATATACACACTATCTATAATCCATA
>NW_018023132.1:4634-7959 GCF_002006095.1 Pseudomyrmex gracilis | reverse complement strand
TGAATATTTTTGCTTAAAATTGCTGACAATTTGCTGGCAAATTGCGAACAAATTGTTTACTGGGAATGTTCACATGCTTCCATGATCGAAGTGAAATAGATGTCGCTCCTGCTTTTGGAATATTTTTTATAGTTGTTGTGGAAGACAAAGGAATTTTGATGGTAGGTGGGCTTGAGCCTTCAAATTCTAAAAATTTTAAATATACATTATTAAAACCAATAATATTAAATTTACAGCTTACAAACATATAATGACACAATGTATATATTAGATACTTTAAATTAATGAATATAAATTTTTACACATTGTAAATCTTCTACCTTCCCATCTTTGATCAAATACGGGACCCATAGGTGTTCTCGTAGCATTTGTAAGACTCTAGTTTTTTCGATCCCATAAATCTAAACAGCTTATTGTTGTGTACAGTGTGCAATTTTTCCAATCTTTTAGTAAGTAGAAGCCTTGTAGTGATGGTGGTTCCGTGCTTATTCGAGGTTGTGATTGTAAACATTTTATTTTTGCGTTAAAACTGCAATTTATCCAGGTATTGTATAGATGTGTACTGTAAAACTCTACAATCATATAAGTGTCTATAATATATATATATATATATATATATATATATATATAAACGTATTTATTCTCGAGAACTATGATATAAATATATAGAATATTTAGCTTTTCAATTTTCATTACAAATCTTCATAAAAACTTTCATTGTAAACTTCTTAAATTTAAAGTAAAGTAGAACTTATTTGTAAAAAAAAAGGTTTAAAAGGTTTAGGTATGTAAAGAGAAGTAAAACAATTTGTTGAAATAGTGTATTTTAAGAAGTTGCAATGTTGTAAGAACAATAATAACTTACTCAAGTCAGTAGGATTTTCTCGCTGATATTGATTATAAAGTAAGTTGTCATTCCATACAAGTGCGCCGCCGTCGTCTTCTGAGAGACATATATATTTTCTCTCATTTCTACATGTAGATGAATTAAAATGAAGTGATTCTCCACGTAACACAATTACTTTTCCACAACTGTAAAATATTTGGACAGCAAAAAGTAAACACCTTAAGAGAGTACTGGATACCGACTATAGAGACCTGTAAATCGACGTTTTAATATTTCGTTTTGTGCCGTATTTACTGCATCAAATCCAAAATGCTTCTACAGAAATAAGTAAATTATGCTAAGAGTTTGCTGTTGTTCTTTGGAATGTCAAAATTCAGCATAAATTTTTTCTTATACAGTTTTCTTCTATAACCTCACCTTATATTCATGTATATAAAATAATTTCTAAGCTTATGTACGTATTTACACTGAACTACAGCAATACGTACGACACAAAACAATCTAATGAAACACTCAGAATATGATTTGATTGTCTAATTGATGCACAAAAAGTAATATTGTGATGATGTGTATTTGATACTATATACTATCATTATGAATGAAAAACAAGTTCAAAAAAGTATTATATACCCATTGTCAAAAGCTTTATATAGTTTTGTATATTTATTTGCTTCTGTAGAAGCGCTTTTAATGTTGTGCAGTAAATAAAATTAAAAAATAAAGAAATTTAGGTTATACAAACGTCGGTTTACAGGTCTCTATCCAGTTTACAAGCCAGGCTCCAGTACCCTCTTAACATCATTTGCAGTGTCATTAAATATGTTCACAGGTCGATCTTCATAAGCAGTAAAAAATATCGTCAAAAAATAATACTCGAATTAAAATAATTAGTAAAATTAATCAAGTATTTTATATTTACACATATACTTTTCAATGTAAAATAACACAAAACACAAGCACAGCATATATGTTAGTAATAATATTCGAATAAATCATGATTTTCTATGTGCAACTTGTACTTTTANTCGTAATTATAGTAACNAAATTNCTTGGTTAATAAGTTCACAGAAAAAATGCGACGTGGATGATATATTTCACATGACTTGTACAATAAATATGTTTTGTATATTCGTTCGAGTAGAAACAGAAAATATCACGAAAATAACACAAGAAAATAATTCTCTTAATATTATATGGTTTAACGTTTTAATAATTAAACACAAAACTGGTAACAGAACGATTCAAGTTAAGTCGCGAATTACGCAGTGTTACCGCAATAGATGAACTATCACTGTAATAAGTGTAAGAGAGAAAAGTGGTGGAAAGGAAACCAAACTCTTCCTTTAATGAATCAGTAGATTTTATATCTGCTAACGGTAACTGACGCAGTAGGAACTTTCATTGCCATGACTATCCACAAATTAAGAATTAGCGAATGCTTCAATCATATAGTGGCTCCAAATCTGTAAAAGATTTGTCAAAACCGTAAAACGTAATGAAATCGTACGGCGATTCTTGATGAAACTGTGGAAAATTTGCTTCGAATAAATTTCAAGGATGGTAACTATGCATTTTTGGTCACACAGCTCAGATTTTGTTGCGCTTTAGACGTGTTGTAGGGCAAGTCATACTGAGTAAGTAAGTAAAAAACTTTTGTGGTGACGGCCTTGATTTAGGAGATATGGCAAGTTGAAGTTTCAGAATTTTAATGCTTTATTCTATATATTACAAGTTGTTATTACGAACAGTTAAGTTTGTGTATGTCGGACTGATGTGTTGAGGAATGTAAACAAAGCTACAAGGTCAAGATTCCGTTTCGTTTTCTCGCAGGTTGTTAATGCTTTCAACATGCGACTACACGAATTTCTAAGTATAGTAGAGGTTAGCGACAAAGTAATATAAGTAAATATTGACAATTACGGATCCTTTGAAAAAAAAAAAAAAAAAAAAAAAAAAAAAAAAGTTTTATATATAACCTCTTATTTCTCGATTCTATGTATATTTTCTTCGAGTTGAAAGCGTGTTGGCAGGAGGTGGGGTTGCGCCCCCTTCAAAAGAAGGGCTGTTCCTCTAGTTGCATTCCCTTGAGCTACGATGCTTCAGTACTAAAACTTTTTCTTAATAACTTTTTAAATAAAGTGAAGTAATAAGGCGTACACTTCAGGCTTTCTCTCAAAATCAAAATCAAGATATGAACTCAACTGCTATGTAGAGCCAGTGCAATATGTCGTTCAATAAATAAATGTACTTAGATGTGTTTCAAAATGTTTCGACTATATTTTAAGTTCTAATCAATTGAATCTGTTCCAATAATAACACAGCCACACAAAAAAAAAATTTTTTTTGGCCTGGGGATCAGACCATGTTTATTATATGTTTTTGGGGTCGCTGAATCCGAATCCGAGGTCCATTAAACCCTATCGGGTCGGGGTTCCGCCATAACCTCAAAAAACACCATAATCTGGGCTCGAAACCCAT
>NW_018023132.1:2019-4064 GCF_002006095.1 Pseudomyrmex gracilis | reverse complement strand
TTAATGGACCTCGGATTCGGATTCAGCGACCCCAAAAACATATAATAAACATGGTCTGATCCCCAGGCCAAANAAATTTTTTTTTTTTGTGTGGCTGTGTAATGTACAACTATCAGTAAAACTTGAAATGCAGAGCTGTCATTACACCCATAAATAATTTTACATACCTCAAAGAAATTAACATTTACAACTGATTTAATTAAAAACTAATATATACGTCATACAATAAAAATATACAATTGAGTTTCAAGTACAAGTCATGCTTGCACAAATGTAAGAACGATACTAACCATAATAGGCAAATTGTGAAATTAGTGCACAAATATGACATCATGAGTGACGACGATTTCTTGCATTTCTTCATATGCAATCATATTTCTACATATTTGAAACATCACATAGCTGAATTTCTTGTCTCAATTATTGGACAATTCCTTTGTGAATCTTTGTGAAATTAATTTTGCAAATATACTGCTAAGATAATTCGCCATATCGTTATTCATTTGCCAAAATAGTATTTTGGAAAGTAATTTGGCAAACGACTACAAATATTTTAGAAAAGATCAATGTTTTTACATCTATTTCCTAAAATATATCTGTATAATTGCAAATTACAATTTTAGTGCAAGATTTTGTCACATAATTTTGTAAATGGTTTCCTATCAGGGAAGTTAAAGAGCGAAAGAGTTTGAATTCAACAAGCAACACTCCCTCAGCATGTTGAAATTGTAGTTTGTCAAGTATAAGTATATATGTATCATGCAAAACCTTCTTGTCCTTCATCAAATTCAAACCATGCTCCTGTTTTTTAATGTATAACATTTCAGAGGTTTGTCGTTTATAATTGTTCTGCTCTATGTCTAATATTTTAACAGAATTTCAGTCAAAACTATGCCCTGTCTCGATACTATGCTTGGCTACTATTGAAGTGTCGATCTGTTCTTTCTTTACATAATTAATGTGTTCTTTTATTCTAATTGTTACTTGTTTATTAATTTATATAACATAGGAAAATGTACATTGTTGACAAGAAATACGGTAAACGACATTTTTGTGCTTGTTGAAAGGGATAGGATCTTTATGTGTTCTAATAAATTTCGACAACTGGTTTAAATTACAATATGTAGGTTTGATATTTTTGTTATTGATATTTATATGATTAAACATGGTGTTATAATTATGTATGTTTGGAAGGACAAAAAAGAATTTTTTTTCTTCATCTTTATTTTTTGTATAGAACTACCAACGTGTTTGTTAAATTATTTAAGAATACTGTTCTCAATTTTTTATTGATGGTATTAAAAATTAGTACTATTAGTATTAGATAGTTATTCTTCAATTAAATGTTAATAATGTGAATTTTAAATTTTTTCTGTGAAATTGTGGTTCAGATAAAAGTATAGCTCTATTGACAAGTGAGTATATGGTGTCTGTTTTATTGCTAATCGGATTTTGTGAATGATAATTTATCGGCCAGAATAAGTTGGTTTGTGATACCAATCGCAAATCAATCTGTTGTTTTCTATGATGATTGATATGTCGAGAAAGTTGAGAGCATTGTTCACTTGTAGTTCACATGTAAACTGTAATCTATGGAACGAATTAAAAATGTGTACAATGGTGGAAATTTGTTGATATTTTAGCGAGACAAGAAAAGGCAAGATGAGGTAACGAGTATTTTTAATATCTATCTTATCTTGCCCCACATAGACAAATAGATATAAATAAAAATCTAAGTTTACCATTGTTCCAGAATGATAAGAAACTACAAACAAAAGACGGACTGAAACAATTGATTTAAAAAAACAATGCAAAACGCGGTTACTGCTGGTTTAGAAAATAAGATGGGTTATTATCAAAATGCTCGTTGCTCGTGTGCAAATATAGAAGACGATGATCATAAAGGTATACATGTGTGCCTTCGTTGTCTACCCAGTAAATAATAAANTTTATATCTTTTGTTAATAGGTACCTCATCTTGCCCACGGGGGTCTCGTCTTATCCCAACTGTGAGATAAGATGGGAGAAAAGAAACTTTTCTGAAT
>NW_018023132.1:0-1393 GCF_002006095.1 Pseudomyrmex gracilis | reverse complement strand
CTGCAAAACTTTTGAAATTAACATTTTCTCTTTTACTATGTATGGTCTTTGATGTGTAGCGGTTTATTTTTAGAAATGTTTATAACATATCGCGAAAGCATCAAATATTTAATATGCGTATAGCTTTGTCAAAAGTATTTTATAAGTATAGGTTGTATAAGTGTAGGTTAAAAGTGCGTTGTAAGGAATGACCGGGATCGAGTAAATAAATTTAAACANTTAATCTTTTAATAACACAATAAGAAATAAAGTTTATTCACACGAATAGAAAAAGTAACTTAGAAAAGACAAGAGCTTATACAAAGCGCGATAACGGAAAACGATNTCCGTTCGTAGATCAGGCGACAACGCAAAGTTCTTAAGAGGGTACTGGATACCGACTATAGAGACCTGTAAATCGACGTTTTAATATTTCGTTTTGTGCCGTATTTACTGTATCAAATCCAAAATGCTTCTATAGAAATAAGTAAATTATGCTACGAGTTCGCTGTTGTTCTTTGGAATGTCAAAATTCAGCATAAATTTTTTCTTATACAGTTTTCTTCTATAACCTCACCATATATTCATGTATATAAAATTATTTACACTGAACTACAGCAATACGTACGATACAAAACAATCTAATGAAACACTCAGAATGTGATTTGGTTGTCTAATTGATGCACAAAAAGTAATATTGTGATGATGTGTTCCCAGATAACCAAATCTGTCGGAACAGATTTTGCCAAATGCTTGTTACAAATTTTGTTAGCAGAAAGACATCAAATATGATACAAAGTTTGTTTTGTCTGGCAATGTTGCAGAATTGCTAGCAAAAATATATTCAAGTTTGTTGACACAACATAACAGCAACTTGCTGGCAAAAACCGAGCAAAGCTTGCACATAATTTGAGACCAAATTGACGCCAAATATGAAGCAAGATCTGCGCAACACGACTTAATAGCAAAATAACAGCAAAAACCGAGCAAGACTTGCAGTTCAGTCAAATTATATGATATTTAAAAGGCCATTTAATTATATCTTGACTTATTTCTAAATTGTATATACACACTATCTATAATCCATAATATATATCAAATTACTTTTACATTTGAGTATTTAACCTATTTTTCTCTATTACCAATAATTGAATATTAAAATGACATAATAAAATATTTTTTTAGCAAACTAGCTATTAGAAAACCTATACGAGCGATGCTAGATGTACGCGCATTTTTTATGTATGTATAAATTTGTAAAGAATTATTGACATATATCTGAAATTTATTTCTACAAATTATATACATATATACAGGGTGTCTGACAACGAACTATAAAGCCGCCGTGTGTAGGTAGATCGGGTCATTCTGAACAGAAAAGTTATTTACCATTTTGCAAAATTGGCAATATTTA
>NW_018023131.1:2525-14801 GCF_002006095.1 Pseudomyrmex gracilis | reverse complement strand
CGCCGTTGACCTGTCAACAAATATAAACAAACTCGCTCGACTCTCTCACAGCGGGACTTCCGTGTCCACTGTAAAGAGAGATATGGAAAACGACGCGTTTACTGTTGCGTCACACCACAGCCCGACCGTATCCATGGGCCAGGACGTAACAGCAGAAACCCATAGAAACTCCTTGTGAGTTGTTACAAAACGCTAGTTACAGAAGCTCTGCGCAACGTAAAAGAAAGAAAAGTCGACTAGTAGTTGACACGTTGATACATTACTAAATAACAATCGGTAAAGAGCAAATAAACCTACACACTGGGATCATGATGTTCCTGTCCAAACAGGAGATTAGGGATTCGACCGGGCAAGGGAGACCCCCGACCGCCCGAGCCAAGGAGGAGCGCATCTGCGCTCTCTGATCTTCATACTCTGGGCACTCCCAGAAAACATGGTAAGGAGTTCTTCTTGGTCACAGAAACGGCAGGAGGGGGAGTCAGTAATTTTAAATCTGAAGAGGTTGGCGCGTAAAGAGGTGTGACCGCTGCGGAGGCGATTGAGAGAAGTAACCGACCTACGACTTAAATTACACTGTTCGAACCATGGTCGTCTGCCACCGGACAGGAAGTGGTTACAGTAATAGCCACCCCTAATTCCTGCTTTCCCGCGACACTACTCCAGCAGTTCCGATCTCATATTCGCTTTCCAGGAATTTTTTAACTTTTTGAGCGGTGCTCCCACTCGTTGCCCGCAACACCAACGTGACCGGGGATCGACACGAGCTTGACCCTTACTCCTCGCTCGGTCAGTCTCAAAAACAAAGATTTTATTCGAAGAACCAGGTACAAACTGTTACTCGGATTAAACCTAGAACACACCGCCACTAAGGTTGAACGTGAATCCGAAAAAACAGTGACTGCTGGCCAACACTCAGCAAGAGCCAGCTCTAAGGCTTCTGCAATGGCCATGGCCTCTCACAAAAGAACGAAGCAAAACCCACTGACCTGTAGCGACGAAAATATTTTCTATCTTGGGAAACCAGCGCATATCCTGAAAAGGGGGTGTCCTCCGACCTCGAGGCGTCCGTGAAAACGCACGTCGACTCCCGTAATTCTTTCGCGAAAGTGTTTTTGAAGCAGGCCTCGGCACTCAGTTCCCCCCGAAGTGAGAAGCCGGTGTCAAGGTCGGCCGGTACTCGTGCAAGCAGAAGTTCAAAGCCATACGAGAAGCAAACCGGAACACTAGCTGAGTACAAGGAGCGAGCCCACCGCTTCACCTCGACGAACGCCACCACCAGGGGAAACGAGCCTACTCGCGGAAGGATCTTTCGATAACAAGGACTGAATACCTTCCAGGAGGTCCCACAACGGGTGATTCGTCATGGTAGCCACACGCGACAAAAAGTTAAGGCACAAAAAGCGAAACCTAGCAAACAGGGGGGGCTCCCGCGCCTCCCCTAAGATAACATTTAAGGGAGTAGAATTTCTATAGTCCATAACAACTCTTAACGCGCGCATCTGCAACTTATCTAGTTTAGAGCTTAAGCTGCGTGACAAATCTTGAAAGAGAAAGCCACCATACTCCAGTCTGGATCTTACTAAGGCCCCATAAAGTCTTAACAACAAACGGGGGTCCCCACCCCACCACGTTCTGCCGAGGCACTTAAGCGTAGGGAATTTACACATCGCTTTTCTACCTGGAGGATGTGAGATTTCTAATCCAGGTTCGACTGGAAAGTCATGCCCAGAAACTTGACTTTAGAGGCAGCAAAGACTCTAACACCTGCCACCGTAACCCACAGAGTCCGACGTCGGCGAAGACACCTACCGCCGGAGTGGAGAGATCCCATTACTTTGTTATCTCTCCTGCTGAAGGCGCATAACTGAGTTTTTGTAGCTGAGAGGTGAAGATTCAGAGGGTCCAAGGTCGTGATAACGTTGTTAATTGACTTTTCCAAAATTTTTAAACCTTTGTCCACTACAGTCGTGGATGCGTAAAGGCATACGTCATTTGCATACTGTAAGACTTTACAACCAGGGGAGCGAACACTGTCGAGTTTCATCACGTATATTGTATAGAGAAGAGGGCTAAGAACGCATCCCTGTGGAAGGCCTCTAAAGACCCATCTGATTTTTTTATAATCTCCAAAACGGCAAGTAATTTGTCGCTCGGAGACTAAATTGAAGATAAACTTTGCTGTTTTGGCGGGAACTCCCAGTGTAACCATTTTTTCGTGAAGAATATCTGCGAGCACATTGTCGTAGGCTGACTGCACATCTAGGAAGGCCGGAGACTACCCCGTTTTGTTGAAAGCTTTTGATAATTTCACCGTACAGGAGGGTAAGATTGTCTATACATGATCGTTGTTTTGTTCGAAAGTCGAACTGGGAAGCAGGGAGTTTGTGGTGGAACTTCAGCCACCAGTTTAAACAATTTGCAATCATCCTTTCTATCGTCTTGCAAAGGCAGGCAGCCAGAGAAATGGGACGGAACTTCAGTCCGTCCGATTTCGGAATGAAGAAAACCAGAAATTTACGCCATTCTCCAGGAAAGCAGCCACTTCGAAAAATTGCGTTGTACAAATTCAACAGGGCGACCCTAGCTAGAGATGGTAGGTTTTTGATTACTAGATAGTCGATACCATCCAGTCCGGGGCTGGATTTGATATTGACACCATCCAGGGCTAAGTCAAGCTCTTCCGGTGAGAAAAGCTTGTCGAGGAAATCGTCTGCACACTCATACTCGAAGGAAGGGGGGGTGTCGGCTCTCTTTGTCCATGGTGGACAAAGAGAGTCCACTTGAGACTTAACACGATCAACTTTGTCTTCGGTGTATGCTTTGTCTGTTTCGGTACGATTCCATCTGTATTCAAAGCGTTTCATTACATTCCAGATATGAGAGGGGTTGGAGTCTTTACGAAGACCTGAACAAAACTTACGAAAGCTGATCATTTTAGCTTCCCGCAGAACCTTACGAGTTTGTGCAACTTGTCGTTTGTAACAAAGAAAATCCTCAAACGAGCCTGAAAGTCGAAAGCGTTCCAGAGCTGCCTTGCGCAGACGGAGATATTTGTCGCATTCCGGCGACCACCACAAACAAGGTGGGCGCCGAATGGGGGGGCGAAACCCCCGGGGGAAACTTGCCGGGGGTCGCGGTCGTCAAAGCATCCGTCACCAAAGCCACGAAAGTATTATAGTAAACCTCGACATTTTCTACCGCAGACGACATGGATTTGACACCAGCATCCACGGAATCTTGAAAGGTCTTCCAGTCTGTTTGGACGGAATACAACCTGGCACTGCGTCTCACCGGTAACGGGGTGTCGGGACGCAACCCAGATGATATCAAGACCGGAAAGTGGTCGCTGCCCCACGAATCGTCACACACCTTCCATAACAAGCGAGGGGCCACAGAACTATGAACAAAAGTCAAATCTAAGGCTGAAAAAGATCGGTAGGAATCGCTAAAATAGGTCGGGGAATCATCGTTCGCAGCAAAACTAAATCTGAGTCCTGGTACGCATCCCACAGGTTTTCTCTCACAGGACACGAACGCGGGGATCCCAAGCCCCTATAATGGGCGTTGAAGTCCCCGCCGAAAAGCACTTTTCTCGTACCAAACTGCGAAAAAAAACTACGCCATTCGTCAACAGACACGAGTTAGGGGGGCAGTAGCACGCCACCAAAACCAACGGTTCGTTCCGCACAAACACCTCCACCGCGCAAGCTTTTATTTTAAAATTTACCTGCACAGTTATATACATCGGGGATCCGCTGATACTTAATAGATTGGTTTACTAACACCAGGACTCCCCCGCCGGGACGGTCGGTTCTATCCTCCCTTACCGTGTCGAAGCCCTTTACAATGAATGAGTTTGCAGGAGTAAGCCATGTTTCTGAAATAAGAACAAAATTATAATATTGTAACGGAGCCGATTTCTTCGGCTTCGCCCGGCCTTTCGCCTGCCGGACAGCTCGGTCGGTGCCAAGGTTCGGGGAAGGGGAAGGCGAGAAATTGCGACACTTAATCCGGTTTTTATGCTGTAATGTACGTGATATTTATTTAACTAAATATATTTACAAAGAGTTTAATTCCGCGGTGTCGGTTGAGTACGATCTAATTTACGGCGGAGTTCTTGCCGATGCGTGATGTTTATTCAACTAAATAGATTTACAAAGAGTTTGATTCCGCGGTGTCGATCTATTAGTTTAGTACGGTCGGCGGCATTTTTGTCGGAAATTTATGCGCTGTTTCAATAGGCGCGATCGATAGATTTCGGTGCGGCGGGCGCGGTAATTACTTAATCCTAATTCGGGGAAGGTATTTACATGGGCCTTATATACAAGTTAGTCGTGAAAACGACTGTTTTCCGATGTGGCGGTTACAACGGCCGTTTGTGTGCCGGAGCGCCGGAAGTCGAGAATCTCTCGACGGGAATCGGTTTGGCGGCCGAGTCAGCACCTCGGATTGCCGGAAGTCGGTATCCCGAGTCAACACCTCGGGATCGGAAACGGTATATCCGAGTCAACTCCTCGGAGAGCGGTAGCGGAATAGGAATGGCTTTCGAGTCAGCTCCTCGAGCGCCGGGAAAGAAATGGGTCCTTACTGCTCAGATCGGCCGGCTTTTATACCCCAGAGCGGCCTACGGTCCGTCCGGGGTCGGCGTGTGGAACGCGGGTGTTTGCGCGCCGCGGCATGCACCTGTCGGCTGATAATCGCGTGTTTGCTCCGTGTCGCTATAGGCGCGTCGTCAGTATTATAGTACGCGGTCGCTCGTATAGGTGGGTCGCAGAAACTATAGCGCGGGGTATACTATGCGAGATGTGTTTAATATATATAATAGTACATGTAAAGAATATAATAACATAAACAAAATAACCCAAAATTATACAAAAGATATAAAGATATAAAGATATAAAGAATATAATAACATAAACAAGATAACACAAAATTATACAAAAAGATATATACAAAGAAAATAATAAGCGGGATATGTATGTATTCGTGACGGGGTTCGCCCCGTCACAATATCTACAGTGGTGAGCAAGTTCAACAAGGTAAAACGGACTTCGCATTCCAATGTACCAGGCCGAAGGGATCGCACTTAAGCTTCTTATCTTTATAATTAAGCATTGTATACAGTAACTGAGTAGCTAGTGAAAAATTACTAATCTGTATCAAAATTTAGTCTGTAGATTTATCTAACTTGGAATGAAGGTTAAGGGTAATACCTAATCTCTTAAGTAAAGTGTCTACATTGTCTGATTTCAATATTTGGTCCACCAGTCGAAGTATTTGTTCTTTGACCTCCTCTCCACAGAATCGGGATCCAGGGGGCCACATCTATGCGTAAGAGCTGGTACAGCCGGTGGCCACCGGTGAGTTCACCATTGTAATTCCTCCCCGACTAGGGAGGGGGGAGGAAATTTTTCAAGGTCTTTAATGGAGTCGGAACGTTGCCACTTCCCTCATTACGGAGAACTGCTGCTCGGGCTTCAAAAAATGGAAGGTTGTCAAAAGCCATGATCTTGGAAATTTCTATTTGACGTTTGTACATAAAGCAAGCCCGGTCCAAGGTTGCATGCGCCCCATTACAGTTGACACATGCCTTAGGGTTAGGGCAAGGGCTATCTTTATTGCTTTTGTGATTGCCTGAACAAGTCAGACATCGGAGGTCGCCTTCACAAAATTTGCTGAGATGGCCAAAACGTCCGCAGTTGAAGCACATTCGGACCGACGGAACGTAGGGTTGAACTGGGTTTACTGTATGAAGAATCTTCAGCATCTCTGGCATCTTTTCACCTGCTATTTCCAGGCACACAGATTCCGAGTCCACCCATTCCCTTGTGGACCTGTCTCGTCTTCTCAACCGGAACAGTTTCAACAACATTACATTAGAATTTTCATCTTCTATGAAGTCCTTTAGTTCGCTCAAGGGCATATCCAGAGGGATATCTCTCACGATAATTTTCCTACTGAGCTTATAGCCAGGGATGTAAGGGATATTCAACCCGGCTTTCTTCGCCAAAAGATTTGTCAGAGAGGCGTTAGCTGCTGCTTTTGATGGAAAGGTCACTGTCCACGTGTTCTACGTATCTACGAACTACGTACTACGAGTATCTACGAACACTTGTGAACTTGAGGTTAGCTGCAGTAAGTTTCCTGGATACAGTAATCAGTGAAACGTTTTTCTTCTTTTGCACAGAGGTCTGCATGCAAAAATAGACTATGTAGGGAGCCTGAGTATAAGCTCCGTATTTTTGAGGCAGGTTTTCTCTTAGGCCCGGTTTTACAATCTTTGGTTATCTAGAAGTTATAATTTAACCAAAGATTAAGTCAGTATCGATGTTTTACAATTGATGGTTATCATCAAGCGTCTTGGTTAATTCACAGTTAATTTAACCTATGCCCAATGCATAGGTTAACTAGACGTTACGCTTTTACCTCAATATAACCTAAATTATGGATTACGACGTCAATGCTTACAGTAGTGATGAAGAAATAAGAAGGCCAAAAATAATTAGGCATCGACCGAATTATTTTGAAGAGTACGATGGACATGATTTTTTTGTGAGGTTTCGGTTGTCCAAAAGAACAACTGAAAATGTATTGAATGAAATTGAAGACATTATTTCTCATCCTACACATAGGTAAGTGCACTTATAAAATAATATGTATTCATNTAACAATTTTGTAAATTTTATTTAATAATTTTGACGTCTTGTAGGCCAATTCTAATGACATTATTTTATTACAGAAATGATTGTCTCTCTGCTAGTCAGCAGCTGCTGCTTACTTTAAATTTTTATGCCAATGGATCATTTTTGCGGTGTACTGGCGATTTTTTGGGAGTAAGTAAATCAACAGCCAGTATTACAGTGAGGCGAGTGAGTGTGGCACTTGCAAGTCTAAAACCACAGTATATAAATATGCCATCAACGGATGAAGAAATTTCTGAAATGAGACAGAGCTTTTATAACATTGCACGGTTTCCCAGATGCATAGGTGCTTTAGACTGCACCCATGTTAAGGTTCAATCTCCTGGAGGTGATCAAGGTGAATTATTTCGCAACAGGAAGCAATTTTTTTCGTTGAATGTACAAACATTAGCTGATCCACGTTTAAAAATATGCAGTATTGTAGCAAGATGGCCAGGATCAGCCCATGACTCTCATATATTCAGAAATTCTATGTTATATAGATCCTTTGAACGAGGAAACTACTCTGATAGTCTCATAGTGGGGGACAGTGGTTATGGCGTTAGGCAGTACCTAATCACACCATTACTTAACCCCAGAACTCATGGCGAAATATTATTCAATGAATCGCAAATAAGAACAAGAAATGTGGTTGAAAGACAGTATGGTGTATGGAAGCGACGTTTCCCTGCACTGGCAATGGGAATAAGAACATCTATAGATACTGCACAAGCAATTATTGTAGCAACCGGCGTATTGCATAATATTGCTTGTGAAGAAAATGAAATAATTCCGCCAGTAACTGATGAAGAGGAAGCGGCCATAAACTTTGTCAATGATGTCGATAATGAGCAACTACCACAGCAAAGAAATAATATTAATAGTATAATTCGTGATGGGTTANTTAATAATTATTTCAGCAGATTGTAAATTAAAGAGATAATAAAATAATTTATTTTATTTTAATGAGTTTTATTATTTATTTGTAGTTTCAAGTACATGAAAACTTATATATTTTTAGAGATATTATTTAAAAAAATGTATTCTGTAATTATAGAAGTATTTTTATTCAAAAATAACAAAAANTAAAGTAATGAAATAAACACTAACAAAAGAAATAATAAAATAATACTTTCAATATTTCAGTATCACAATATTAGATATCACTCTACTAAGCTTACTTTAAAATAATTTGTACTTTTTAAATATTAACTCAGCAAATTCGTGCGGTATTGTTTGATACCAGCAAAAACTTCCGCCTTTGAAAAAAAGAAATAATTATGAAAAACGCAAAAAAATAAAATTATCGAATAAAAGGCAGTAACAAAAAATTATAAAATCGATTTCTAATGCAAGTTAAGTCAAATAAATGCGCAATATGGTAAATTTGCCGAGTTAAGTAACATCTTAAACTAGCACAGCTCATTTGGCAATTATATATTTTTAAAATATTTATGTTCTTTCATTTTCTTCATTATGAATGCCAAGTATTCTACATTTTTTAATTTTTATTTCTAATTTTTTTTTCAAAATTTGCATTTTTAAATCGTGTTCTTCTAAAAATTTGCAGTGCTGTTCTTTGACGAACTGTAATTTAGCGTCAGCCAATTCATGAGACAGTGGAACATACTGTTTTTTTATTCTTGAATTATTAAATAGAACTTTTTCTGAAAAAAAACATCAAATTATATTTATATCTTATTCATTTACAAAATTCAAATGCAAAAAATTATTTTGTTGTAACTACGACTTTTGTAAAGTTATTTGTGGAAAACATGATAAACATACTTGTTGCTTTTTTTTTAACTTTTAATTGTTCAGATATTGGTCTTTTTAGATTCTTTTTTGTATAAGTGCTCCAGGTGTTGTCTTCATTACAATTTTCATCAATTATTTCTTCATTTCTAGGCAAACTATTATCATCTATAAGACTTTCAATAATNATTTTATCATTTGTTTTAATATCCTTGTTTAGACCTAAAAAAATATAACACTTGATACATTGACTGTGTTAGTTTCAATTCAGTATATTATCGGTTATCAGGGCCGTGCGATTGCGTTGCCGCAACGAACGTGTTAGATAACTTTTTCTGTAGAGATGCTGCAATAAGATTTAGTTCTAAAACTTATGTTACTCACGTTGGATTTCTTCATTTTGAGATGTAACAGAAGGTAAAACAATATCCATAATCAAAATATCTTTTTTTCTCTCTCTATTGTGTACTTCTAAAAATAATTATAAAAATATACATATTTTATCTAAGACAAATGTTTTCCACTTTATTTTTTGCAGAAGTTAAGATCGTTTAAAGCTCATTCTTTAATATATTTACTTGTTGAGAAAAGTATTTACTATTTTTCGCACTTCACGCAAATATTCATTGCAATTTACAACTACATAAATAATGTATTTTGATTACTTACCTTCAGTACCACTGCTTGTTTAAACAATTTAAAACATTATCTTGGTCATCATCATAGTTGTTTTTTAACCCATCTATTTGAGGCCCAATTATGTCATAGATGGCTTTATCTACTTCATTTAACTCAGGGGAAACATAAGAACCACCTCCTGTCTTCAAAATATTCATCTTATCCTCACTGTATTTCTTTTTTGTTTTCTTTTTTAGATTATTGTATTTTTCTTTTAAATTTTCCGCACTTCTGTAAACATTTCTCTGACTTTGGCTATTAAATTGCTTTTCAATTGATTCCCATGCTAATTTTTTGTCAGTCCAACTTGTGTTTCCTGTTTTTTTCGACTCAATTATATGTTTGTGATGTTGAACTAAAGAAATGAGAAGCTTTTCCTNTTCTATTACAAAATTATTTTGACGTTTCTTTGCCATTCCTACACAATTATTAAGTGAAATTATTAAGTAAAACTGAATTAATTAATACTTATAAAGTATAACTNTACTTACTTTACACAGCTCACTATTTATACAACTATCTACTTTGGAGCTCACAGCACTTATTAAAATATAACCTAAATAAATAACAGCAATTCAACTGCGATTTTACATTCCGATATTCACTTATCTATAGGTTACGTAACTATAGATTTTCGATCTTGGCAGTCACAGCCTATATCAAATACCGCAATCAGGTTATACCAACTTCCAAAAAATAATGAAAAACCAATAGTTAGTTTACCATCATCATAAAATAATGTATAGAACGCGTTCTTTAGATAACCTTCAGTTAACCATTGAGTAATGGTAATCTAACTCATATACTTAACCAAAGATTGTAAAACTGGGCCTTACTGTGATAGAGTTTACCTCTTTTACCTTCGGGCGAGGTATTGATGCCGATGGGCGGTCAAGAACCTTCTCAACTTCAACCGACGACTCAATGGGCTGAGTGGGAAAGGTGTCCTTACCTTCTTTCCCGTCTCTTACAGCGAAATTATCGGGATCTGGCAGGAAGCACGACGCCTCAGGGACCGGTTTTTTTTTAACCTTTCCTGTTCTTTGTCATCGCAGAGTGTCCACTGCGTGAGGTTTCTTCATCCGTAGACGGGTGAGGTCTTTTCAGATTTACAGCAGATGAGACGTCCATTTCGGTGTCCGAGGACGGAGAGGTCGTCCTCGGCCTCGAGGAAAAAGACTTATCCATGAGAAACAGGCGTAAATCACTGCCTATTTTCTCATACGCCGGGGAAGGTGGAAGCCCGCCATCCGGCCGGGAGGCAGTCGAAAGGTTATGAAGCGACAGAGTTGTGTCTCACACCCGATTTCGATCACAGGCAGTACACAAAGCCACTCTTGGGAGCGACAGAAGATCCCAGAAAGGGAAAAGTAAAGAGAGAAGCCATGAAAAAAACCACCGAAAAGCACCAGAAATCTTCGGAAAAGCAGAAGGGCGCGGGAAGACGTGTTCCCGCTCGAAAAGCGCCACCGGAAGTGGTTTAATGATTTTATTATTACTTTATGTGGTTAAACTTAGTATTGTAATTATGAATGTATGGGAGAACACAAAAAAAAAAGAATTTAGAATACTTATCTTTATCTTGTATTGTACTTACCCTGATAGGAAACCATTTACAAAATTATGTGACAAAATCTTACACTAAAATTGTAATTTGCAATTATACAGACATCTTTTAGGAAATAGATGCAAAAACATTGATCTTTTCTGAAATATTTGTAGTTGTTTGCAAAATTACTTTCCAAATATTTCGGCAAAAGAATAACGATATGGCGAATCATCTTAGCAGTATATTTGCAAAATTAATTTTACAAAGAAATTGTCCAATAATTGAGAAAAGAAATTCAGCTATGTGATGTTTCAAATATGTAGAAATATGATTGTATATGAAGAAATGCAAGAAATCGTCGTCACTCATGATGTCATATTTGTGCAATATTTTCAATTTGCCTATTGGAGGTATATACTGTGGAAATGCATAATGACTTTTTCGCAATTTTTGACAAATATTATTTACAAAATTTTATTTTGACAAAACTGTTGCGTTATAGCGAATCATTTGGTAGTACAATCATTGCAAAATAGTTGCCATTCATGATGTCATTTTTGTGCAATATTTTCACAAATGTGCTTATTAGGGTATACAGTGTTTGTTTAATTTACTTGTGAACAAAGTCCTCAATCTTCTATTAATAGTGTTAAAAATTAACCGTATTGGATAGTTGTTATCTAATAAGATGTGAATTGTAAAAATTAAATTTTTATTGTAAAATTGTAGATCTGAGAGTAAAATGGCTCTATCTACTAGTGAGTATATAGTACCTATTTTATGACTGAGGGGATTCAGTGAATGATAATTTAAATATCGTCCTGAATATGTTGGTTTGTGAAACCAATCACAAATCAACTTATTATTATCATTTATGATTTTAACATCAAGAAAACTGAGAAACTTATTCTTTTGTAATTCACAAGTAACATGTATTCTATCATGAAACGAATTGAAAGTACGCAAAACAAAATCTATTTGATCATTAGGTATTGACAGTACAACATCGTCAACATATCTAAAATAGAAGGGGATGTCAAACTTTAATTTATCTAATGCTTTAAGTTCCAGGTCTTGTAAAACTATATCATCAATGATTGGTGATAAAGAGGAATTCATCGGGGTGCCAAAAGTCTGTTTATAAATCTTGTCATTAAAAGTAAAATAAGAAGATGTCAATATAAATTGTACTGCCAATATGAACTCTTCCCTGATGATTCTTGTGTGTAATTTGATGTATTTCCATCTTGAGGAAATACTTTCAATAGCAAGATCTATCGGAACATTGGTAAACAAAGACATCACATCAAGAGAACAAAAAATGTAATCGCTATTCAACTCGATTCCTGTAACTGCATGTTCAATTGAAAGCTGTTTTTCATGAACAACGGTGAGTTAGGAATACTTTTGAAAATAATTTTATACAAAAAAATAGTTAAGTGATGTAAAGGACTGTTGATGGTGGAGACAATAATTTTATAAGGGCACCTTCTTTTATGAATTTTGGAGAGACAATCCTCTTAATAAACATAAAAATGTGAATGAATGAATAGTAAAGGCTCGTGAAATTGTCAAACTAAGAATGAAAAAAGGCCGATACGAGCCATTCCCAGG
>NW_018023131.1:0-1845 GCF_002006095.1 Pseudomyrmex gracilis | reverse complement strand
TTCAAAAAACTCACATGTAAAAAATAATTTACATGAGAATTTCATACATGTGTATATATATATATACATGCACGTTTATTCCTGCACAACATCCTTGGAATGGCTCGTATCGGCCTTTTTTCATTCTTAGTTTGATAAAAATGTGATTTATCGTATTTCATGCCAACACTGTGAATCAACTTACGTTGGCCAACCTAAACGTCAAATAACAACTCGAATAAAGGAGCACATGAATTATGTTAAAACTGGACGAATAGATACATCTGTGTGTGTGTGTGTGTGTGTGTGTGTGTGTGTGTGTAGTTGCAAAACATGGTATTGAAACTAGACTTAGTTTTGATTGGAGGTCAGTTAAGATATTAGACACTGAACAGAATTTTTATAAACGGCAAACTTCAGAAATGTTATTCATTAAAAAACAGGAGAGGGGCTTAAATTTGATGAGGGACGCTGAAATTTTACGCGACACGTACATCCTTGTACTTGACAAAGTTCACTTTAAAATGTAGAGAGCTTCGTATTGCTTGTTGATTTTGAGTTTGTTCTTGGATTCAGTATTGATTCCAAGCTAGTACAAGCATGTCATGTACGCGATACTCTATTCAAGCTTTTCTTTGTTGATGGTTGACAGATTATATTCATTTTACTTATTCAAAGACATTATGTTTATTTAATTAAGGTATGATATTATAATTTGATATGTAACATGGCAATTCCAATGTAAAATAATCGTAAAATGGCAATTCCAATGTAAGATAATTGTTGTAACAATATTATGTTAATAGATTCGATCGATAAGGACTTAACATAAAGTCGAAACGTTTCGAAACTCATAAGCGTATAATTATTTACTGCACAACATCCAACACCGGCCTTATACAGCCATTGAACTCGAATTACCACTTGAATTTTGAAAGAGAGCCTGAGGTAAAGCCTCATTTCTTCACAAAATGTAAATAAATTAGAAACCCAGTAAAAAATTTTCCATGTATAAAATTGTATGGACATATTCGGTATATATATATAAATTTGCATAATTAGATATAATAAGTTTAATTTGTGTGTAAGTATGTATGATTATATATCAAAACTTTTTTTAAAATATAGTAAAAATATAGTTTTATACAATTTTTTTGTATCTAACATGATACTAATAGAGTTATTTTGTAATTTGATATGGAATATCTCTGAAGCTATTTTCTTAAAAAAAGAAATTCTTCATGTATAAAGTTGTATGGACATGTTCGGCATATAAATTTGCATAATTAGATATAATTATTTTAATTTGTGTATAAGTATATATGAAAAATTTTTTACCGGGAAGTCCTCAAAACTTTTATTATAATAACTTAATAGTAATAAATAATTTATCATTGCTCTTACCTTTTTGAATCNCGCGGAAAAGAAAAAAAACTGAATTTAGGTATTCGCCCAGAAATATTGTCGCAGTTTTTCATTGCGCAAGAGTATGCACCTCTTTTTCATTGATACTAATAATAATAATGCTCTAAAAAATATTTTATATTTATAACAATTAAATCTTTTTAAAGCTCGAGAAGATACTAAACTACGAAATATATCTGCGGTCATACGAGCCGATTGCAGGATGATGATCGCATCCTATATGAATTTAAGAATTGAAATTCAATTCAAAAACTCACGTGTAAAAATTTACACGCAAACAAATATATATATATATACCCAGCAAACAATTTCTGACTGCGCAGACCTTGGCAACAGAAACTGTGTGCAGAAACGCTACAGTACGGAAACATGCTTTGGTGCTGCCAAAACTGTTAGCACATAGAGACAAAAAACGCAACAACTCTGTTAGCACATACATGA
>NW_018023130.1:7570-15066 GCF_002006095.1 Pseudomyrmex gracilis | reverse complement strand
ACCAAACCCATCCTGGTCTATCGCGAGCGGATATAAATCACACAACACAACATTCTACACTTACACTCACACACATACACACACACCTCCAAAAGAAATTGTAAAAAAGAAATTATTAATAAATTGTTCTTGTTCAACCCTTTTGTTAATAGTGGGGATTTTCCCTCACAGTAATATTTAATAGTATGTGCATTAGTGACTAAGTATTGGGACATGTCCAAGTATTGGTACATTTACCTTACTCTGAGTCTAACTAAAGTAAGTTAAATACAACATTAAAACAATGAAATATTCTCTTGTTTTCTAGAACCTTACTGGTAACTCACGCATTGTGGTTGGTTTTCACTCAAAAAGTAAACGGCGAAGTCGAGCCGTCCGAGTATAAGATTACGAAATTCCAACACAATCCTGGACTCTACTACGAAAAGCGAGGAACGTTGTTAAGAACAAACAAAAAATGAAAGTTAGTTATTAGAATAGATATATCGGCAATCGAAAAACGAATCACACTAGTAAGTGATACTTTAAAAATAACAAGCAAAATGTGCTCGGATAGCGATGTCTACGACAGTAATAAAGTAAGTTGTCACGAAGTATATACAGAACTACTAAATAAAGAATAAGAAATAAGTAAAATTTTTAAAAGAATCAAAGTCATCGTAAGACTCTCAACACGTAAACGCAGGGGACTGGTCAACGGACTCGGTTCAATAGCAAAGCAATTGTTCGGTATCATAGATGCGGAGGATGAAAAAGCTATCCCCGAACACATTAGCTTGTTAGAAAGTAGACAAGTAGCAGAGGAACATGCGATTAAAAACCATCTAAAAGTACTAAACGCGACAGTAGCCCATCTCGGTAGAATGAAAAGCGTAATTGAAAATAACGAAAATCTACTAGCCAAGTTAGTGTCACAGATCATAGCTTCCGTAAATAAACAAACACAAGAAAATTTATTAAACGAGTATTTGTTTTTTGTAACCAATATACTATACGAGTTGGAAATTGACTTGGAGGACATAATAAAACTTGTAACGGGAACGTCGAACAAATTAGAGCAACTGGAGCTAATTCCTGTCGAACAAATAATACAAAGTATGCATGAAACAAATAACCATCTAACAAATGAATTACACTTCCCATTCAAAATTAGTTTCAATAGTTAGGTAAAGATAAAACGGTTCGTGACGGTCGCTGTGTACTGCAAGAAGTCGAATGTTTTTGTGGTGCTTCACGTACCATTGGTACGCTCCGTAGTACATGATATTTATAACGTGATACCCTTACCGGTACACGTGCATGGTGACTTGTTTGCGGTAGCAAACGTTCGGAACACACTCATCGTAGTGGACGGCAATCGACAAACGTATGTGTTACTGTCAGACAAACAGTTAGTAGATTGTACAAATGTTCAGAGTCAGTACGTCTGCGACAACGTGGTGACACTTCATAGGATACAACCAAGTTCTCCGTGCGAAATACAGGCGTATGTACATGAGTTAAGTGATTATGTAAGTTGTAAAACGACGTTTATAACGTCAAATCACACTATGTAGATTGAGTCAAGTCAAATGCGCGTATGGCTGTATTCAACGATAAACGAACAAACGGTATCTTTCAGGTGCGAAAAGCGACCCGACAAGACAGAAGTCTTGAAGGGGACCGGTGAAGTTGAAGTGTCCAAACAATGTGGGTTTTCAACAAAGGATATCATTGTTAATACAAAAACAGTCGTAAAAAAACATACACAAATTAATACTTACCTGCCACGTTTTAACATCACAGTCATACACAAAAATAGCAAATTACGAAATCACCAACACAAACCCGACGAGTTAAAACTAGAAAACATAACGTTCGGCAAGTTACAATTACAAGAAATACACAACCAAATACAAGAAATTAACACAAACCTAGACCGAAAGTTCTACAAACAACCGTATTTTGTGTACCCCACAGGNCTCGGTGGATTACTACTATTGCTAGTTGTAATAGTTATAATGTATTTTGTAGTAAGAAACAAAAAACGAATCTCGCAGGAAACACAGAACACAGAATAGTAGCAGAAATAATGAGTTACTTCTCCGATCGGATGATTTTTAGAACTTATAAAGTGTTATCAAGCATTGCTTTAAATTTGTTATCGAGAAATCGCGATGTTGAAACAGAATCTTTTGCAACAAGTACACTAGTGCTTAACAAAGAATTATGCCACCCATTTATCTCACGTATAATTTCCTAAATCATCCCATAACTATTCGCTCGGACTTAACGTTAAAAACCACGTCGCAAATCCATAATGTTGCGTCATGCACTTTAAATCACTTCTTGGTCTTCTCCAATATTGTTCCGTATTTCTTAGTGTAGAAAATATTGTACTCAAGTTAGATTCTAAAAGTTCTTTTGACATTGCTTCTAAATATTCTGCAGTTGTGTAACGACATTGCAAGTTTGTTACATTCATTTTGTGATAAATTCCGCGACTTAACTGACGAATATTTGCATTGTTTAATAAAAAAAATAAATATTGTTGATTCAATCTGTACTGTGGATGTTTAGACATCAAACGACATTTAATAAATTCATGGTCATGAAGTTTTACTGTTCTAGCTTCATGTTGTCCGTTTTTACCAAAGGNAAATAAATCTGGGAAACACATTAAATCCAATAATTTTTCACGAGTATCTAACGGTAAATTATGAACTTTTAACATTTGAAATAAAGCTGTCGTATTTTCTTTTTTTTCATATAAAGGATAAATAGTGTATTGCTCGTAATACCTATTATTTTCATTTGTAACTTGTGTTAGCAGTGCATCACGATGTTCTGCTATTTTATTGTGTACATTATTTTCTGTGTTTTTTATATTTTCGTTGTCTTTTATTTTAGATGTTGATTTTTTAAATAATTTGTTTTCATCAATTATAGTTTCTACTTCAGGTTCTGTCTCTTGCAATTGAAATTCGAGATTTACTTTGTTTAAACATATTTCTTCATAAGAATTTGGCAAAATAATTTCAGAATATAAAGCATTATTTTGTTTTAACCACGTCAAAGCGTCAAATACTTTTTTAACATTTACTATTTCTTCCCACACAAATTTTGATTTTGTGTGTGGGTATACTTCTTACTAAAATATACAATTCATGGTTTATGTTAATTAGATCAGTATTAGAACATATTTTATTTAAAGTCTCTTGTAAAGAAAGTGGTAAATGAAACGTTCTACCTTTGACTTTTTGTATCATTTGCCGTTGTGCTACGTGTTTGTTCATAACAGCTCCCATTTTAACAACAGTCTGAAATGCTTTTGCTCTTTGTACAAGAATGGTTTCAAATGAATTAAGAGACGATATTATTTCAGGTACGTTGTCTACCAAAAGATTATTTAAAATACAATATGCAGGCATGACACCATTGCAAAATTTTCGAACACAATAATCACATATATATTGAGGATCGATGTTTCTTTCTTTTACATAATCCATCAAATGCNTCCAACTTGGAATGTCTATACATTTTTGAACAGTATTTACTTCAGAAATATTTCGTTTGTAACAAAGTCTTTTACAGGATACACAAACGTATCGTGGTATATCCATACAGCGTATAATTAAGGCTTTAAATGCATTGCGATATTTAGCAATAATATTGTCATCACTCAAAACAGTATTAGGTTGCTGCTGTTTGTATATGTCTGCTTTTTCTTGTGCCGAAATAACAATTTCTTTNAATGTGTCTATATCAGCACAAGTTAAAGCTCTATCTGGATTTACAAGTTTCTGATAAACACTCCTAAGTTGATAAATCAAACATCTCATATTCCTTACTTTTGGAAAATGAGGTGATAATAATTGAAGCGGAATACACATCGCTTTACACAGACTTGAAGTAATATAGCAACTATGCGTATGATCTAATTTCTTACTTGAAGTTTTCACAGTACAATCAAAAATAGTTTCTATTAATTTTGGTACGTCCTTTAAAGTACAAGTATTTATTGTTTGAAGAAGTTTTTGATAATAACTAATCAAAAGTTGATCATTAGTCTTGCACGAATTATTACACAACCACGACATTTTTGCTTGTCCTTGTATTAAGGGTAACACATTTACAACTTGTCCTTCCATATTCATTATCAAAGACTCTCTGCTAATGATTTTTGATGATATGTAAAATCAATAAAATAATTTTCAGATGAAGCTGTATGTTTAGATACCCCACACAATGCACGTAATTTTTCATCAAATGTGGTACATTCCGCAACAACAAACAAACTTCCGCAAGTCAAACATATTTCGGATTTTTTTTTTAAGCAAAGATAATATTTTAGAAATATCACGAATGGTACTGTTTCTAACAATAATATACCAACCTACGATTTTTTCTGCTTCTATTCTTTTTTCGATACTCTCTTTAATTTTGAGCTTTTCTGAAATATGTCTAATAAACGTTTTTTTACAACCACAAATCCTTATAACATTATTTGATGAACGGATTCTATTATATTTCATTATAATTTGTTTAGCCATCACACAGTTTTTTATTTCTGAATCAGATTTTGTAATTTTTTTGTAATACCGTCTATTATACAGCAATTTGCGAAAAGGCTCAAAACTATTTAATTTTTTTTGTTTATCTTGTTCATGCTGCGAATTTAACAAATAACGTATTCGTTTTTGTCTTTGATAATGTAGACAATGTTTTTTGTACTGTTCTGTTTTCTTCATACGATTAGATTCTATATTCTTTTTATATCGTCTGCGCTGTTTATCCTGATTAGTTTCTAAATTCTGTTTATATTGTCTGCGCTGTTTATCGCGATTATTTTTTAAATTCAGCTCTTTATTCTCTTCATATCGCTTTTGTTTTCTAATTTTTTCATTTTCTTTATGTTCTAAATTTTTATATTTAATACGATTCTTAGCGCAAATAGTTGCCGAATTTTGCAAGTAGTATTCTTGCTGTGGTTTACGATGTTTTTCTATTTTTTTACTATATACTGTTGATTATTCTTACGTTGTTTTTTAGTTTTACGTAATATACGCATACGAGTCGCGTTATTCTTTTTTTGTATCACAATTCCTAATGGCAATATTTTGTGAACTGGATAGCGCTTATCTTGAGGGAAATGCTCAATTTTGTTTCAAAAATTTTAAGTAAATGTGAACGCATCATGCTATGATCATACGTAACATCCTCAGGCGGAATGTTATATGATTTAGAGATCGCAAAAACTATTGCGAAAACGCCGCAATCATTTCCGTTCGGTTGTTGTTGCACTGTAGGAAATTTGACAGAATTGAAATTATAATCTAGAAATAATCTTTTCAAAAATGTTTTATGATTTTTGTGCAATTCTTTTTTATTCAATAAATCATAAATAAATATGTTTTTTTGTGTCATAATAGCTACATACCCAATGTCCATTACTCATATCCGGATCCGAACTGAACAAGATTTGTATATGCTTACTATTTATCGGTATAGATTCTATTCTATCAGGCACGTACAATTTATAGCTATCAACAGGTTTGTATAGGTTTGATGTACAATTTTGTAAGAGACAGTTAAAACGATCCATATGTACGTCTGTTAACCAACCGTCTTGAACAATTATATCTTTTTCTTTTTGCTGTAAAATCATATGTGTTTTGGCCATTTTTTAAATATTAGTATAATTGTAAAAACAGCACAGTCTATTAAAATTCTTATAGGCACAGAAGCAGCCTACCTTTGGGTTCTTATAGGCGCAGAAGCAGCCTGTTTTTTATAGACGCAAAAGCAGCCTGTTTTTATAGGCGCAGAAGCAGCCTGTTCTTTATAGGCGCAAAAGCAGTCTGTTTTTATAGGCGCAGAACTAGCCTACTTCTTGGTTCTTATAGGCGCAGAAGCAGCCTGTTTTTTATAGGCGTAAAAGCAGCTTGTTTTTATAGACGCAGAAGCAGCCTACTTCTTGGTTCTTATAGGCGCAGAAGCAGCCTGTTTTTATAGACGCAGCCTTGTATATACTGATGATCTATAGGCACAGTCTTGTATAGTTATACCTGCAAAAAAATTTAAATTATTAAATATATGTATATTTCTGTTTAACCGTTATTTAAAAAATCATCATATTAAGATAAAAGGCTCAAATTAAAGTTTAAACATTTCTTTTAATCATTTCGATTCTTTGTATTAGAATACTCTAGTTCAAAAATACAAAACTGCTAAATAAAGAGGCAATATGCATTACTAAACATGTATACAGGGTGTTTCAGAACTATGGGATCAAACTTCTAGGGGTTATTCAGTGCAACAGTAGAAAACATTTGAGTATAGGGACCCATGTCCGGAAAAGTGTCACTACCGCACTACGGCCCTAAGACGCGGTAAAATTTAGAAAGACGATGAATTGCCTAAATAGGATTTAATGCATTTAATTTTTGCCTTTTGTACAGTGCGGTGCAATAATTNATGCGGGTAAAACAGATAGGCAAACATTAAATGCATTAAATCCTATTTAGGCAATTCATCGTCTTTCTAAATTTTAACGCGTNTTAGGGCCGTAGTGCGGTAGTGACACTTTTCCGGACATGGGTCCCTATACTCAAATGTTTTCTACTGTTGCACTGAATAACCCCTAGAAGTTTGATCCCATAGTTCTGAAACACCCTGTATATTCCCGTACGCGTGAAAAACAAATGTTAATATCGACAATTATTTTTCATTTTTTTAAATATAATTTTGTTAGTTTTAAATACAATTTTATTATAAAATATCAACATTTGCTATTTTTTTATTTTTGAAAACTATTTTTCTATCAATAATTTGATCCTTCTTTTATCTCAATATGATGATTTTTTGTTCAGTTATGAACTATTAAAATTATGTTTAAGTTTAACGGTAGTCCGTTTTTTTCGAGTGATATTTATAATATATATATTATTGTTACACACATACCTATATATATTTTCTCTCGTCTTTTTATTTTTCTTTCTTGTCTTCCTTCTTCCCGCTAACAATTCTTTCCGCTCTTGTGCTACTGACTATATATATATATATATATATTATATATACGAAACACACATAGATATATATAGGAAATTAAAGGTGTTTTCCAACTACGTACACAAGCAAACACTGATATGCTCTTTCTCACACTAATGGACACTGTGTTACATAATGTCGTTTGTGTACCTAGCTGGAAAATACCTAAACATTATTATTATATATATATATTGTGACGTGACACTTTTCGCGTCCGTCACAAGGTCATAATTTTGGCCGGCACGAGAGGCGATGGGCTCGCGTCTTCCACTATGTTAGGGAGAGCAGCTCATTAAGCGGCGTAGCGCACGCGTAGGCGCTTAATTTTGCGAGGACGCTTAGCGTCAGTATTTGAGGTGGCGAGTATTTGATATGTCACACGTATATTAATTTTGTATTTTATTTACAGCTTACGTAGTATTATATGATGGCACATAATATTGTATATTCTATCTTTTGCCGCACGT
>NW_018023130.1:0-5405 GCF_002006095.1 Pseudomyrmex gracilis | reverse complement strand
GGTCAATTCTGTAACTTTGTCGAATTGTTTCACTTTTCGCACATTCATCTCACGCGAAGAAATACGCTCGATTCGTTATGAGTAAAGTGAAAATGCGATATCCCTAGATTCACGGGAGCATAATTCACGAGCTCGACACAGTGGATACGTCTACTACAATAAACGGCTGTGCACTGATTGGTGCAGAAAAAACACAATCAAGTCGTCAACAGTCAAGTCGTTGTAATAATACACGTTATAATAGTACGTTCGTAAATAATATTAATAATGAATGTTACAGAAAAACAAAAAGAAGTAATGTTAAATTTTATGAATGAACATCCAGATTTTGGTCGGGGCCTAAGATATAAAAGTGAAAATAAGCGAAAAATGGTAAGTATTTTGAATAATAATAGTATTTGTTTCTGTTAGTCGCAATACAGTTTTCGATTATTTTCTGTAGTCTTTTAAAACAATTTTTTACCACTTAGTAATTAGACATTAAATAACAAAGTGTGAAAATCAAATTGATAAGTATTAAGATGCAAAAGCATTTAAATGTAATATAGTGTAAAATATTATCTATTAAATATTGTTATTTACTAAACAAATGGTTTTAAATATATGATTGTCATTTCAGATTTATAAAAAACACATAATTCTTAGTTTTTAAACATTTACAGGATGAATTGTGGGAGAAATTAGCCAAAATATTAAATGCAGTTGGATTTGGATCATGTAAATCTTCTAAAGAATGGGCTAAGGTAAATTTTATTACATCACAAAATGTCAATGGTTTATGTGAATAGGCTGCATTTGAGAGCACGCTTTCAATGCTTTGTCTTTGTTCAACTTTTAGTAAATAACAAAGATGTAACAACGTTTTTAACATGTAACCATCAAGACAAACGTAGTAGTAGTATTCTTTGAAATCTATGAAAAAGAATCTATGATAAATACCAGCGAGTTAGTTTGCATTTAATTTTATATAATTGCTTTTATTTTTATATGATCGTTGTTTAAGTATTTTAAATTATTATATATTGCTTATCTTTTTTTATCTAGACATGGAGAGATTGGAAATCCAACACATTGAAGAAAGCTGCAAAACAGAAGTCACATATGTTGGGAACAAGTGGTGGACCACCTCTTAAAAATTTTCAATTGACATCTATGGAAAATGCTTTTTGACACCTGATGCCACTGGGTTAACAGACATACCTGAATGTGGGTTAGAGGACGTCACTACATTTTTAAACCTATCTTCAGATATTCATCAAGAATTCAATGAGAATGATTTTGAATTAAATTTTCTACAGAACACTTTTGACAAAGAAATATTTAATCTATCTGAAGTTAAAAACAATGAAAACAGTTTAGTATGTACTACTATTGTTTTTAAATATAATACTGCAAGTTTTTGTAATCGTAGATAAAGAGATTTTATATTATTTTTTGATATAAATAATAGGAGCAAGATAATAAGACAGATGAGTATCTACAAAGACAGAAAGTATCTACAAAGCATTTAGAAAAACAAAATATGTATAAAAACAGAGAGTATCTATCTACAGACTATCTACACAGTAATAAAGAAAATATAAACAATGATGATGAGACATACTGTGTAGCTTCTTCAAAGTGTAAGGAGATATCAACCTCTTCTAGTGCAAAGAGATACCAACCTTCTCTATCTACAACATATTCAAAAGGTATAAACGCTCTAATTTATATAACCTTTATTAACATTTACATTTAAGAAACTTTTTAATCATTCTTTTATTTAGACATGAAGAAACCAAAACTTATGGCAACTGCAGTAAATTTACTAGAAAAGAAATCTTCTATGTTCGAAAACTTAAAACAAAAAATGTTAGAATTAAATCAAGAAACATTAAAATTGAAAAAAGAAGAACTAGCAGTACATAAAGGCATACTGGAAGAATTGCAGAATTTAAATAACGGATTAACAGCTATTCGAGAAGTGATGCTTGGACAGTATCTAGATCCTTAAAAGTACCCTAGATCCTTAAAAGTACATGGTACATCTCTATGTACCATGTGTTTTGTGATGACATGTACAAAATTTATATTTATTTTAGTTTGATTAAACTTTATTTTATTTTCTTTCAGTATGAACATATTTTAAATGTGATATAAAAATACAATAGATATATGTTAAACGTAAGCATTGAAAAAGTTTATTATTAATTTGAAGTTTAGAGAGTTTATTTTGTTACATGTTTCAGTTTTCAGTACGACATATACATATATTATATGTGATATATTCTATGTAACTATATATTGTTATTAATTATATTATAAAACTCAGTGAATATGTGTAGGAAAGGATATGTAGGAGGATTATATCTAAAGATCTCATAAGTCAGTATTTCATAAAATATAAGAATATTTTCTTAGTTTATTGATTATGTGTTTGTTTTTATTAGAACAATGCCAAAATTAGTTTACAGGATAACATCGAAGTGTATACAATACTATTTTCCTATTTTAAAGATATATATATATATATATATATATATATATATATATTAACTTGAATTTCACGTGACAATGTGTTAAAAAATTTAATTAATTAGTAAAATACTATCGAATTACTCGATTTTGGGTATCTTCTCCAGTTTCTTGGCCAATACAACTATTATATAGTATTTGTGGTGCTAAGTCTATTTCATCCAAATATGTTTCATTATTAGAAATTTACCATCTGATCGCCATATTATGCAGAACGCAACAAGCATATTGATAATAAGAGCTGTAGAAAATATTATTCAAAATAAATAATACGCATAAAAGCAAAATCAAAATTAATCATCATTATAAAACAAAAACTATAAAATGAAAAAAACAAATATAAATACATTAAAACAAATATAAATACATTACCAGCAAATTCGGGACGATAATGTAAAGCTCGGTCTTTCCGTAAGCAACGCCAACGACCTTTCAAACTGCCGAAACATTGTTCTATAGCCGCACAAGTGCGGACATGATGACCTGTGTACCTTGCGCCTGGAGTTCCTTCTAGTTGATTTAACTTTAGCGTCTATAAAAAGGAAGAAGAGGATATGCAGAATCACCTAAAACATATAATATCCATTTTAATAAATTCTCTGTTTAAAGCTGTCAATCTTTTTGTTTGATTTATTAAAAATAAAAAAACAAAAAGTATAATTAATAAGAAAAAGTATAATTAATAAGGAAAAATATAATTAATAAGGAAAGTTAAAGATGTTAAGTACATGAATACAAATGTTTTTGTGTGTATTTCAATATTCTGAACAATAATATAATTATTTACCTAAAAGCCAGAAATTTATTTCACCTTCTCTGTGTCTCTCTTCTAAATGGATAAATATTCTTGATGAACGTAATACTCGAGCATCATGTGTTCAGCCACCGTGAGCACTATTTACAGCAAGAATTTCGTAGTTGGAATCACAAATCTGAAATCACATTTATTAGGTAGTACTTTATTATTAGTATTGTATATTATTTTTTAAATATATTTTAGCATTACCGAATATTTCTATACAATTATAACTTACAACTAATACATTTAATAAATGATATAATTTTCTATTAATAAATAGATATTTCCTCTCAGCTTCGGGTGGAAAAATGGCAACATGTGTTCCATCGATTGCTCCAATTACTCCTGGAAAACCGCCTTTTCTGAAAAATCTTAAAAAACAATTATTTTAATAAAATATTTTTATCTTTAAAAATCTATTAAGAATGCACCAACATTATTTAAGCAATACTTAAACGTATGTCTATTTTTATTTTCCTTTCTAAATAACGACAGACACATTTAAATTTTGCTTAAAACTAAAATAACGTTGACACAATCAGGTCTAAAACTTACATTATGAATGTTATATAAAATAAATCGTAAAATTACAATATAAATATCTGACTAGAAGTTAATGAGTACTTTCCAACCACGTATAGGCGACACTGTGTAACACAGTGTCACCTGTATACATAGCTGGAAACCATCTAATATTTATTCGATCTACGTTCTATATACATTACCCTTCTTTGATATATTGGATTTTATCAGCAGTTACTGGAAAACGAATCCAACTGTTCATCACACAATTCAAAGCATTGACAGTTGCATGAAGAGCACGACTTAATGATGTTTGAGACATACAAGTAAACAAATCTTGACCAACTCTTCTTTGATAAGATCCCGCTGCAAAGAAATTTAACGATGCCAATATCTAAAAATAACACATTCAATCAAAAAAATTAGAGAAATCATTGAGAATTTAATGGTGTTATATAAATGAAAGATTTAAAATATATTGTACTTGGAAATCATGAGATATCGCTGTTATTCGTGATCTTTCAGGCATAAATGGCGCCAATTCTTCAATCACGATACGACTTGCATTTTTTGTCAGTCTAAAACATATATAAAAACATGTCATCATGCACTGAAATACAAAACTAAAATATAAAACTTTTTCACTATTAAGAACTTTAAATATAAAATTTTACCTGTACATCTTACAAAATTCGTTATCAGAAATTGAAAAAGGATCTAATATATCTCTGAGTATCCTTCGTGGAATTCTCATGTTTGTTTGATTGTATTGTTCATTATTTTTTTCATAACCAAGGAATAAAATAGCAGCCATGTACATTGCCATTATTAAATAGTTCTTTGCTTTTTTTGCTTTATATGTAATAAAAATAACCTTAAAATTAAGCGGAAATAAGTCCAATCCAAACCACGACCTCCGTTTTATCACCCGAGATATCAACTTTGATAGTGGATATTTCGATATCGTTATTGTCAACATAGTCAACACCATTAACTTTTCTGTATATTCGACGACCCCGAGAACAGTTCACATTACAAAGAGGTACACATTTCTGGACAAGACAACCACGACTTCCAGGATACGAAGATGGAAGTTCCACCGGGGCCACTAGCGACGTTTTTTTTTACCGTTCCGTCTATATATAAAGTCCACAACTGTCAGAGACACGAGACACTCTCGTTACGTCCGAATCGGTGACGTTGCCGTCCGTAACTCATAACTTCTCTTTGTCTATTTCTCAGTCTTTCTCTCTCAGATCTCACTATTCGACAAAAAATTTTTTGCCGCACAAACTCCCGTTAGATGGCTCGCATTTTCACTATGGTGAAAGTTACTGAATCGCGCGAGCTACTCACTTTTCGCATTTTCACTATATTTTAGATACAGAATTGACCCCCAGTTGTAAAATGTAAGTATATATTATATTCTTTTTTTAGAGAAACTAAAAAAAACTTAAAATATAAAGTGTGTGATACTCTAAAAACTTACCTTTTTAAAAAAAGGTAAAAACAGGCGCCAAGTACACGCACAACACGTATTGTATTTAAATTAAATTAGTTTTTTATTTAT
>NW_018023129.1:11916-14453 GCF_002006095.1 Pseudomyrmex gracilis | reverse complement strand
AGACTTTTTACTTACATTAATTTTTTCAGGAAGTCCAATATTACATTAAAATGGACTGTCATATGTAAGATTTATATATTTTTTACATCATTTTGTTATCCTTTTTGCGATATGGCGTTAGTTTGTTTTTTATACTGAAGAGGGCTCAAGTAAGAGCCGAAACTTATAATTGAATTACATTTATGTAAATTTTATATATATTTTATTTTAATAAACTACAAGATCCTTTTTGTTGCTCGATAGAGACCGATATTTAAAGTATTATTTATTGGAAATATATTTACTCAGGCTAAGTAAATAATTACTTAAAACAAATAATTATATTGCAGTTGAAATATATTTACGAAACATGCAAAATATCATTTCCTTGTGTTTCATAAATGTAATTTTTAAGTAAGTACTTAAGTATTTTTTGTAAATAAATATTTATGTATTTACATCTAACCGATTTTATCATCAGCGTAATAAAATTTGGTATTCACAGAATTTTTTGTGTCACCATTGAATGCGAATAACATAAATTTCAGTAAACGTTATTATCTTCAATACTCAATGATATTGTAAGTGCAATAATCAGCTGTCAAAATGCACCCTCAAAACGCAATATACAAATTTTCATATTTATCACTTTTCGTTCTATTTATGTTTCAATAATGCTCTTACAACAAAAGAGCTTTTTTTTCGCAAAAGCTTCAAACGTGTATACAACACACAAACGCTTTATTTGCGCATAACAATTACACTGATTTTTTCTTATTAGTCGAAATGATATAATATTCATGTAACCGCTTTAAATATTCGTAATTTACTTACCAATGCGGAATAGTATACCAAACTCACGTTCTTGAAAAAACTTCTTTGTAGAAAGCACTACATAACACATGCATAGATGCCAAATCGTGCAACAACGAGAGCATCGAAGGGCAGAGCCCCCACCGCTCAGCTTCTCGATGCTACGCACACAAGCGAGAACCGCGTACGTGTGCGTGACGTCACGCTCGGCTCAGAGTTGCAAACTCTGGCCGGCTAGCAACAAAAATACCGAGGTGGTAGGGGCACGCACTCAAGCGAGAACTTATGGTGTGCGTGTCCTCACTACCTCGATGTTCTTGTTGCTAGCCGGCCAGAGTTTGCAACTCTGGCTCGGCTGTGGAAGAATGCAGGCATATTTTTTTCTGTCTTCTTTCCACCAAGCAGGCCACAAGGCAACGCACGTTGCGCGCTTGTTACGTATAACAACGCTTTTCGAGACTTAGGCTGCGTTCCGATATTTACTGCCAGTACTGACAATCTATAGCACATGTGACGTGAAGATATAGAGTTTTTTACGTAATGGCAATGAATATCGAAAAGCAGCTTCATAATCTTGTAAAAAGACATGATATTATTGATACAAATAAAACATCTCAATATATACATGACATAGTTTCTTTGTATAAATTATTACTATGATATTTAACAGTGAGAAAAAGATTTTAGAATATTAACAGAAGAATAACTAAAAAAACATACAAATATATACATATTGTGACGTGACGCTCTTTTGGCGCCAGTCACTTGTACAATTTATTTATAATTTTAATAGAGAGTCGAAAAGTCGTGTCCTCTCGGGATGCATTCTGTAAAAAGAGAGCGATTTCCGTCTTTATTAGTTAGATCTTTGTATATTTTGTAGGTGATGTTATTTCACGTTCACTCGGACGTAAAGCACGATCGTTATTCGGTTGAACTCTCAGGACGCTGAGAAGTGTTTATTTAGCGTTGTAATTGCGTTTCCGGGACGCCGAGAAACGCCTGTTTTGTATTTGCAATCGTATTCTCGGGACGCCGAGGTATGTGTTCTTTTGTCTAAAGTTTGGCGGTGAACAAATCTTGGAAGCAGTTTGGCATCACCACTCAAGGATTGAGAGCGAGAGAGACAGCGAAAGCCCATCAGAGCAGAACGTCGAGTAGTGGAGCCAAGAGGGAGATAGAGCTCACCGAACGCACTGACATTGTGTGCCGGAAAACCTCGCGGAGAACCGAAGTTGCTTCTTCTGCGGGAAAGTACTGGCCTGACTTCCTGCAACTGAGAAGAGAACAAAACTGTGCGCGATCCTATGGCAAATCAAAAAAATCGAGGTCGTAAGATTTCTCTGGTAGAGTTTCTCGGTCATCTCCGAATTTTGTAAAGGCGCCTTGCCGATTAGGGAGGCCGCGAACACTTATCCGCGGCCCGACGAGCGATCGCGGCCAAATAGGTCGATAACGCGCCGCGAGAGGTCGAGGTCGCGACCAGCAGCGCCGAACAGCTGATCTCCTCGCACAGGACGCGTGGGAGTCTTTTGCCCACGTTGCGATTGCCCACAATCACTATTGCCCACGTTGCGATTGCTCACGTTGCGATTGCTCACGTCGCGATTGCCCACGTTGCAATTGCCCACAGTCACTATTGCCCACGTTGCGATTGCCTACGTTGCAATTGCCCACAGTCACTATTGCCTACGTTGCAATTGCCCACGAATTGCTTTTGCCCACGTTGCGATTGCCCACGTTGC
>NW_018023129.1:4321-10128 GCF_002006095.1 Pseudomyrmex gracilis | reverse complement strand
ATATGTGCTTGTAACAATATGAGTGTAATAAAAACACCTGTGTAGTCAAAGACGCATTATAGTTAATTTATTAATCAAATAAAATGTTCCAATTTTTTATACTTTAAAACATGGATTATATTCACAATATAAAACTAAAAAAACATNAACAGTGATACATAAGTAATATAAAAATAAACGTACAACGTGATACGCATGTTTTAAAAAATGTAACCGTATGCGCACAAAGCAGCTGGACTGTGGTTTACGAGGGTGGGGTGAAAAGTTTCCGGCCTGATAAAAAAAAACAACTTTTTTCGTTTTTTTTTTACGCTTTATTTTTCAACAGAATCTCCATCAAGATTAATACATTTTTCATAACGGTGCTCTAATGCAGTGATACCATTTTTATAGTCCGATATGTCAAGTTCCTCAAAATACTCATTTACAGCATCGATGACTTCCTCGTTGGTCTCAAATTTTTTACCTCCAAGCCATTTTTTAAGGTTAGGAAACAAATGATAGTCGCTGAGGGCTAAATCTGGTAAATATGCTGGTTGGGGGAACAATTCGAACTTCAATTCGTTGATTTTAGCAACGACCGACGAATAGGCAGGTGCGTTGTTATAGTGAAACAAGATTTTTTTCTTCGCCAAGTAAGATCATTTATTTTTTACTTCGTCCTTCAAACGCTGCGTAGTATTGACCAGTAATGGTTTTACTCTTCTCCAGGTAATCAATGAAAATAATTTCTTTCCCATTCCAAAAAACAGTCGCCATAACCTTATTCGCCGATAAAATTGTTTTTGCCTTCTTTGAGGTTGATTCACTTGGTCCAATCCATTGTATCGACTGTTGTTTACTTTCAGGAGTGTAGTGGTAAATTTAAGTTTCATCCACAGTTATAAATCAATGCAAAAATTCGCTGGGGTTTCGCTTGTACAGCGCCAAATTTTCGATTGAAACAGTTTTCCGGATGAATTTTTGATCGACCGTTAGCAAACGCGGCACCCACCTAGCACAGAGCTTCCTTATGCTCAAATGTTCATGTAAAATATTGCGTACACGTTCAGTTGACATCCTAGTAGCCTCAGCTATCTCACTTACTTTTAATCTGCGGTCCTCCATCCACTATTTTATGAATTTTTTTAATCATTTCAGGAGTTGTGACCTCAACGGGGCGTCCTGAACGTGGATCGTCAGAAATGCTCGTGCGACCTTTCTTAAATTCAGAAACCCACTGTTTAACCATTGAATATGATGGAGAAGAGTCTTTCAGTGTGGAATCCAGCTCTTCTTTAATTTGTAATGGTATTAGGCCTTTTAAATAGAAATATTTGATGACCGCACGCTTCTCTGATTTTTCAATTTTCACGTAAGCAATCAAGGCGTCTTGTTCAATCGGCTCTCAAATGTACACTAACAGAGCAATCGACCTGAAAATTTATATACAAGCTAGTGAGATATAGTACTGTAGAATACAAGCCAAAAATTAGACCTGCTGGCGCCATCTCTAGGTCAGGCTGGAAACTTTTTACCCCACCCTCGTATGTAGAATGGCCCTTCTGCGCAATGCGGTAGCCAATCACAATTTTATTCTTTCACGAAAAAACAGCATATTTCTCATAAAAGCAAAACTGCTTATTGGCTACCGCGTTTTTTTGCAAGCGCCTTAAGAAAGCCAAATTACTTTACTGTGATAGTCTGTTCAATGAGAGATGAGAATCTAAACGGACAAAAACTTTCTGTTTTGCGCGTATCTCCTACCAGTAAGGTTTCTACTTTACTGCTTGAAAGCTGTCAGCGAATGGTGCGGATAAGGGAACGATCATCGCTATCTCTTCTTTGTCCGCTTTTCTTCTACTATAGNCATGAGACTTCTCTTCTCTCATTGAACGGACTTCAGTCAGTTTAAGTCCGTTCTACATTGATCACAAAAGATAAGTCGCACGATCGCATTGTCGAGAGTCGCAAGAATCGTTCGATTTGAGCATCTACATTAGCCGGAAGTTACATCCAGTCAGCAAAGAATAGAAAATGCCACAAAAGTGGGGAGCTCGATGCTTATTGGCTGTCGCAAGATCGCAGAGACGCAAACTTTGGGGTTTGGCAAACTTCACGATCTCTGCTTGCGACGATACCTTCCAGGTATCTTTTCATATACGCAGCACGCTGCGGCAGCAAACGTCACGTGACCCAAATTTTTTAAACTGCTTTTGTTATTTTATCTCATTTGATGCCATTTTCTGCGTTAAGTTGATGGAATTTTATATAGTACTATTGCACATAAAATTCCATCAACATAACGCAAAGACTGGCATCAAATGAGATATAATAGCAGAAGCAGTTCTAGACAATTTGAGTCACGTGACGTCTGCTGCCGCAGGGTGCTGCGTATATAACAAGGTACCTTATGACGATCGCAATATTGCTTGCGATCGTGCGATTGGCTGCTTGCGCTCAATGTAGAACGGGCTTTAAGTGGTAATTGTTAGGCTGCTTTTACATGGAACGTAGCTTGTGTCAGCCAATCAAATCGTAACAACTACCATACGCAAATACAACGAGACAATTTGATTGGCTGACGCAAAGTACGCTCCATATAAAGGCAGCTTTAAGCGTAAGGGTCATCACACGCAAAATGACGTAAGCTGCAAATGCATAGCATAAAGGTATGATGTCGCTTGTCGTTTATATTCAGCGACAAACGAGTCACGTGATTTCATATGTCGCTGACTTCGACTGTCGCTCGTGTAAATGGGATAAGAGCGATAAATGTCTTTTGATGATTACATATATTGATCAATAAATCGCTCGTGAAATAGTCATAAATTGAGTTTAAGGGCTGATACGAGCAGTAAATACAAGCTGGTCGTGTATGAGAATAAGTCTTTATTAAATAAACAGACGTTTCGGTCACAGGTTTGGACCTTCTTCAGTGTAATCTAGTAATAAATTGATCGAAATGAGCGCAATTCATAATAAATTGGATAAAAACGTATGACATAAAATATAAACGTATAAAAAATAAAAATTGTTATACATACTTAAAATTAAAATCCACGCGAGCAAACAGCATCCATGATAAAGTTGGAAATTGTGTCTAAATATGATTAAGAGATACTGTGTACTGGCGCGCAATCTTTACATGGCTCAAATATATACAAAATTCCCCACCAACAAACAAACTCAAAACATGTGCTGTCAATGACCTACAAGAGACAAATATAAATTTGTACATATGCTAAAGTAACGAACTATCCTTTTGATTTAAACAGATTTAAGAATGAGAAATAAGATTTAAGCATATCCGTATCTGATTTTACATTGATTGGATTGTCTTGTAATTGAATGTGTAACATTTCCAAAATAGATCTCTTATAAAAAAATTTTTCGGTGTCTAATATTTTTACATCATTCCAAATAAAATCATGATTATTCTCTAATCGATGTTCAGTAACAACAGACATGACATTGGAATTTCTATTAATCTGGTTTTTATGCTCACTAATTCTGGTTTTTAATTTTCTCTTTGTCTGTCCTACGTAAGAAGCGTTACAATTGTTACAATTAATTTGGTAAACCACATCTTTATTCTGATCATTAGCTAAAATATTCTTGTAAACTTTTATATATTTGTTCAACTTGTTTAAACTTTGGAATGTCAAAGAAATTTCTTTAGAATTTTTAAACAATTTAGAAAAAAATTTAGTCAAATCAATTAAATAAGGGATACCAAAATACTTAACATTATGAGTATTATCATCCATTGATTGTACAGAAGTATTATTATTGTGTAAATTTAATTTGTTATTAGACAAAAAATTGATTCTATTTCTAATGGTCTTAAAAATAAAATGTAAGGGATAATTATTTCTAAGAAGCATTTCGATCATAAATTTAAAATTGTTCTCATAGAAACAAGGGTCAGATAATAAAAGTATTCTGTCGACCATACTTAAAATGGTTCCAATTTTTTGTGATTTTAAATGAGAAGAATAGAAATTTAAATATTTCCCTGAAAAAGTTCATTTATGGTACCAATCAAACCTTAACACATTGTTATTATTAAAAACTTGAACTTCTAAAAAACTTAAATAATTATTGTTTTGGACCTTCATATTAAATTGTAATCTATTGTGATATTTGTTAAATATGTCTAGTAATAAAGGTAAACTGTCAATCGGTGCTGTTAAAATGATATCGTCTACATATCTAAAATAAAATGAAGGAATGAAGTTTAATTTTTTTTAAACTGATTTCTCCAAATCTTCCATTACCATATTAGCCATTATTGGGGAAAAAGGAGAACCCATAGGCATTCCAAAACTTTGCTTATATATTACATTGTTAAAAGAAAAAAATGTGGATGTCAATACATAATTTATCGCTTCTAAAAATTCTTTCAAAGGAATCTTTGTGTTCTTTCTTATATATTTCCATCTGACTTTAAGACTCTTNATAGCTAAATCTATTGGTGTATTCGTAAAAAGTGAGATTACATCTAATGAAACGAGCAAGTGACCTTGTTGTATTGTAAGACCTCTCAATTTGTTTACAAATTCGAAACTGTTCTCAACATGACTATCTGTGTTTGGTATACTCTTTTAAATTAATTTGTGTAAATATTCAGCAAACCGATGTAAAGGGCTGTTAATTGAGGAAACAATTAGTCTAAAGAGGTTGTCTTTTTTATGAATTTTAGGAACCCCATATGCTCGAGGTAGCAAGCCGTCGCTCGGTTTGATAGATTTATATGTTAAATCGGAAATATATTCTTTCTGTACCCATTTTTTTAAAAGATTATTAAGATTATTTTCGACTTTTTTAATAGGATTCTTATCAACCAAAGAATAAGTTGATCGATCATCAAGCATGTAATTTATCTTTGTTAAATAAGGAGTCTTATCAATAGCAACAGTCACATTACCCTTATCTGCACGTGTAAACATAATGTCAGGGTAATTCCTTATGAAAGTCAACACATGTTTCTGTCGATNTAATAGTTGTTTTTCAATGTCTGATAATTTTCTCGATGCACACAAAGAGTTAGTTAGAATAGGAATGATATGTGATCTCAATNATTCTGCATTTTCTTTGTTGTAAAATCTTAAATTATTTTCAAAATCTTTAATAACTTCAAGAAAATTGCTTTTTTTAAAACTTGGCATAGAAAAATTTTCACCTAATTGTAAAAGTTCAACAACCTCCACTGGGATGTCAAAGGAACTTAAATTGACAAACCACTTTTCCCGGATGTCAAAAAGGGAAATCGAAGTCACAAAATTATTAAAACTATTGGCGTTAATAACAACTTGATCGTAGTCAATAACCGGAGATGTTGGTTTGTCAATCACCTTGAATATATGTTTTTCAGAACCTTTGTCCGAATCATTATTTCTGCAAGATTCTATATGTTTCACAGAATATGTAATAGGTGCAATAGTGTTAATATCTTTGTTAATTTTTTCTTTTTTTAAGCGTTTAACTTTATTGTTAATACGAAGAAATTGAGCTGTTTCAAATCTATCAAGAATATTATATTGTGTGTTAAAGAATTTGAACAATATACTAGTAGGTAAATATTCATGCAAAATTTTGTTGACTCTATGAATAGTTTTTTTAGAAGACCATAATTTCCTATGAGTATNATGTATTTCCAATTTGAGTACATTGAGAAAAAATCTTCGCATATTATTTTCCATTCTCAAAGAACATTTATAATGAAAAAACTCATCAGTGTATNTCCATGAATTGCAGATGTGTGGCGGAATAATATTACAACGCATATGTTACGTCCGGGTGGTACTCTATTGACCACAGTACGA
>NW_018023129.1:2406-3775 GCF_002006095.1 Pseudomyrmex gracilis | reverse complement strand
CGTACGGTGTCGAATAATTTGGTGTCGAATAAATCTGTGTCGAATCGAGCGGTGTCGAATCGTACTGTGGTCAAACGGAACCCGCCCGTTACGTCCTGGCCCACGGTTACGGTCGGGCTATGGTGGAGTAACAGAGAGCTGTCGTTTCTCTGTCTGTCTCCGCACACCAGATTGGCGATCCCGCTGCAACGGAGTCGAGCGAGTTTGCTTACGTTCGTCGACAGGTCAACGGCGTACGCCGATCTTACTTCTGTCTTACGAACACTCACTCGTTGGTCTCTTTTCTAGTCTGGAGAATTAACTCCACGGACTAAGGACGAGACCGTGCGATCAATTGAGGATGTGGAATGATGTGAGGTCGTCTTAATTAAGTGGAGAAATTATGCTACGTATAATATTAATTTATTCATTTTACAATTTTAGGTGTATGTTCATGTAGATGATTGTGATATCGCGAATTGTACATTAAACAGGGGGGTCATCGCTCGGAGGCTAGAGAGGGGAAATACATGTATATATGAGTGTATGCGATGTGTGTGTGAAGGGCCTCCGGCGGGGTTTTACAGGTGTGATTGTGTCGGTAGCATATTTAAGACGTCGATTCGTGATGGAAATTATTCGAGGTCAATTTCTATAATTTCTTGGATTTTTGCGGAACTTGGTGGGAACATTGTGTAGAAATGGTGGACGGGAACTAATCGGATATTATCTATGTAAGGAAACTTCACTGGAACTAGTTTTCTAGCTGGAGTGGTGGTTATTATCCGGAAGATTTCCGAAGGATCTGTCGTCAGAGGGTCAAGGACGAAGGGGATTCTTTCAGGATTTGCTTTTTTATAGGCGGAGGCTAATCAGATAAAATGTTGAAATTTAGGATCAAGCGGAGGGGTGGTTGAGCGGGTTGANTCGAAGGATCCATCATCTACAGGTTCGTCTCTGGACGTTGATGGTTCAGGGGAAGGAGAGCGAGGGGGAGGTGGAGGAGTCGGCGCGGACTGTAGATCCGCGGGATCTTTTGCGGGAAGATCGGGGGTTACAGGCGAATAGGAGGGTGTTTCACACCACGAATCGTCGTGTGTATGTGTGTCTGTGTGTGTGTGTACCGAATGTGTCGGTGAGTGTGAGTGCGAACGTGTCGGTGAGTGTGAGCGCGAATGTGTCGGTGAGTGCGAACGATTTATGTGTATATCGGTGGGGTTTTTGCTGCCGGAATCGTCTCCTAATGTCGGAGGGGAGGTGGCGTCAAAGGGCCTGGTCGGCTCCGGTTCGTTTTGCGCGAGCGCTGCCGCTTGTCGCAATTTTGCGTTGCGCCGGCGGCGCTGGGCCCTTTTACCCGCTCGCGAATTTCTCTGCCGGGGTTCCACTTAAA
>NW_018023129.1:0-1616 GCF_002006095.1 Pseudomyrmex gracilis | reverse complement strand
GAGGACTCTTCCAATCGGGAACTCAGTTGAGCTTTGCTGGTTCCTATTTGTTAATTAGTCGGTCGGGCGACTTCCGAGATCGCCAATCGGCGACGATCCCTCGCTTCGGTCGCCTCGTCCGATTTTTCGGGGAAGGAAAAAGGGAGAGTGCTGTCTCTTGCGATCACGCCGCATAGACCCTTTGTTGTTTGTTTATAATAAAACTGCCGGAGTTTCTATTTGCGCCGGCCGCTCTAATTTNTATGACCGACGTTTTCATGACCCGGAGATATCTGGGTTTGTTTGGAAAGCTGCTAAAATTTTGTGTTANTGCTAGGCGCAGTTTATCTTTCATCTTATTTTAATTATAAGAAGTATCATAGTATTGTGCTCCTCGGAATCTGTGACGCACAATATATGTTCATAAGTTTGTTGATATAGGAGCCTATGGTCGCTGCAGTGACAGTGGTAGGTTTATGAATTCAACGATTGGTCAAAATTTTGCATCAAAGGAAATGAACGTACCTGCACCAGAACCTCTCAGCCCAGGTGGACCCTCTTTATCATATGTTTTAGTGGCCGATGAAGCCTTTCAATTGACGGATTATTTGCTCCGGCCTTATCCAGGAAAAGGCAGTTTAAACGACGAGCGAAATAATTATAACTATCGATTGAGTCGAGCTAGAAGAACAATCAAGAATACATTTGGTATTTTAGCCAGCCAATGGAGAATTCTAAAGCGACCGATCAATTGTAGTATGGAAAAGACAATTTCAATTGTTAAAGATATTATATGTCTTCATAATTGGATTCGTCGAATAGATATTGAAGAAAATGAATATATTACTCCAACACTAATTGATCAAGAAAATGATGACGGCTTTATTCCAGGCTCTTGGAGAAATTGCATAGATAATAGTGCATTTGCAAACATAACTCATTGCGGTTCTAATAATAGTTCTCGTCGAGCGATGCAAATTTGAGAAGAATTCTGTAAATATTTTAATAGTGAAGGTGCTGTGCCAAGCCAGTTCTATCATTGTTAGTTCTTCTAATCATTAATTGTATAGATTAATTGTATATGCAATTTTACTTGTTTGAAAATGTTTTGTCTTGCTTATGTCTTGTTTGTGTTTGTGGTTATTGACTTTATTAACTTTATATAAATAATTAATCATATTTAATAACTTTATATAAACTTTATTATAAACTTTATTATACACATATCTTTTTAAAACAATAATAGAATTAAATGAACAAAATGTAACATAAAAGACNCATTTTTTACTTCAAACAAATCAATAAAGCTTAATCTTCTCTAAGTATATCATATGTTAAGTTTATTATTTGCTGAAGGACATGTAACTGATTTTTTGGATTCATCTGTCTCAACCTCCATCCGATTACTGCTAAAGACAAATCAATTTCATCATACTTGTGTGCTGGCGGTAGTGCAAATAGANTTAATAGTTGACAAAGTGAATCAGCAATTCTATCCAATGTACTGGACTGNTGTCCTAAATTCTTTTTTCTTTTAATTTGCGTATCTGCAATTTATTAGTTGTTTATTGTTATTATTATTTTTATATTTTAATTATTGATCAAATAATAGTCAAGAGATTTAATATTCCTTATAG
>NW_018023128.1:0-15241 GCF_002006095.1 Pseudomyrmex gracilis | reverse complement strand
CACGGAATAGAACCATGTCCACGTTTGGACATAGCGTACGTATCGACAAGTCGCTCGTGGACATCGCTACGTAGTTGCCAATGTGCACCACCCATGGACATGCGCTAGCTTACGGGCCGGAATAACGATCGTAAAAACTTTTATGGGCCTGGCCACTCTTAGGCTTCTCTCTGGTATTACATATATGGTTCCATATTATATTGCAGTGGAAAATACCTATCTCGATATCTTTCGCGGAAGAGCGGAAAGTTAGCGAGGCACTACTATAAATATCTGAATATACCGCGCTTTACACTATGTCAATATCGCGTAGATTCGCATCTGAGACAGCGCGCTAGACGCATCGAGCGGAGACTTCGATTATCCTTCCTAGTGCCCACTCCTGCTTCCCGAGTGCCTGTGACAGACAGTCAAGTCGGGTATTCCTCTGCTGTGAGTATTTTCCAATTTGATTATCAAATCTGCTGTTTCTACGGCGATTTTTGTGTGTGTTCTGTATCACTTTTTACCGGCCGGCACTGCCGCCATCTTGCCTTGCGATAACGGTTAGGTTCGTTAACTGTTACGAATTTTGCTACGTGTTCTGTACTTTGTCAGATTTAACTTTGTTCGCGACACCCGATATGGAAGTCGATAGTGACGTGAAGACCTCTCGACGTCCCCCGAAAGCGGGAGATGCCGTTCAGGTCGCGGGTGCTGATCCTCCCCCGTCCAAAGGAGAGAGGGGATCTCCTGTTCCTGTGGCCGCGCCTAACTGTCAGGGTGCTGGTAAACCGGGCCTTAAACGGTCAATAGAGGTTACAGTTCCTCCTAGCAAACGTTCCAATGCGCCGTTGTCGGACACTCAGAGGTCTCTCTTGGCCAACAGATACAACCCGGTCTTTAAGAGTCCTTTTCTGGTACATGTCGAGCGCTGCCGCCTGGGGCCCTCTTCCGCAGCCCCCGGGACAAACAACTCTTCAGGTAAAAACGCTGTTAACGCCCTCAGATTAGGTAAGAAGCTTAACTCGCTTGTTTACGCCTCGTTTCAACATGCTTATGACCTCAAGTCTATTGGCAGAAACAAATTCTCTGTGTTTTCCAACAGGAGCGAACGCTAATTGGTTTGTCGAGTCCTTTGCTCGAGTGGCCGAGGAGATCACACCTCACGACACGTGGATCGCTTTCGTTCTTAGCTTCAGGGTGGTGAGGCAGTTTGTGCTGAGAGGTGTTGACGAGGATGAATCTGCAGAAGATATTGTCGCCAACATTAAGCCTCCCCCGGGGTGAAGTGTTTCGTGGACCCCCCCTTTCGAAGCAGTTCGAATGCAAAGAAGGGTATTCAACAAAGATGGTATACCGTCACTAGTTAATACCAGTTGTTATGTTTTAAGGTTTAGGTCTCAGTTTGTGCCTAGGTCCTGTATATATATATGAAGAAGAGGGTCTTCTTGTACCCCTATATATACAAAGTACGTAGATGTGGTTTCTGCCAAAGGCTGGGACATTTTGCTTTCTTTTGTAAACAGTTGGGCAGTACTGACAAAATGTGTTGTGAGAAGTGTGGAAAGTCGGGACATTCCAAGCGTGAGTGTTCTAGTCAGTTGCCGGAATGCATTAACTGCATTAGAGCAAAATCAAGGGACACGGGCTATCAAGCCTTGGACCCGAAGTGCTCGGCGTTCGTTAGACAGAAGGAAATTCACAAGATAATGGCGTATCAAGATCTTCCGTACGCCGAAGCAGCTGTGGTGTACTGCGCGCGCGCCGAGACGGTGCGCTCTCGGGAGAGTGGGGGATTTTCGGTTCCTTTACCCTCTCTGGGAGAGTACTTCCCAGGTGAAGGTGTATTCAGGTTTTCAGCACGCTCTCAAAAGAGCGGGACAGTGAGTGGTAGAGGTAGCTCGTACTCCTGTGGGCGGCAGCTCTCCCCGTGTGGGCAGTTCCTCATTTTCTTCGGGAACTGTCACGCCGCGGGTGGGCCAAGCTGCAGTACCCTCGTTTGCTGACAAAGTTAAGGCGAGCACTTCGTTGCCCTCCCTTACGGAACTTCTCCCTGATGCTCCGCGGCAGGTGCCGTTAACTGATGCTGGAGGTTTTGGCCTGGAAGCGCTCCCCGACTCCTCCCCGGGTCGCGTGGACGGCTCTGGTCGCCTAAGCTCTCTTTCACCTCGACTTTGTAGCAAGATAATGACTGCCATTCTAAGTTTCAACAAATCATCCAAAGCTTTGCCTCAAGATCATATATATAATACTTTTATATTGCTAGTCGCGTATCTTCGCAATGAGAGGCACGAGGCCCGAGATAGAGAGACGCACGAAGTCCAAATATGGACATAGATAATCGAGCGTCATTATGCGCAGGCGCGTCTACTAAGCGAGTGCGAGCGAGACAAAGCATTGGAAATAACGCGAGAAAGAGAAATGCCCAAACGTGCTTTAATGTTCACCGCATGCGCACAAAGCAGCTGGAGAGAGAGGCTACTATATTGTCTGCACCGTAACATGTGGACTTCAGGTCGGCACCGTACTAGTAATATAGAAGTATTATATATATGCTCAAGATGAAAATAGTCTAACTGATCTGTTAAACACAATCTGTAACATAATATCACAGTAAATCACGTACACATTCTTAAGTTGTCAATTCACAGCTCTCGTCGTCATTATCTTCTCTTCTTTCTAGTTGTTTTAACGAAATAAATGGCTCATGCTCAAACAGTAAAGATTGTTCAGTGGAACTGTCGTTTCCTGCCTCGAAAACTTGATGACGCTAGACTGCTCCTTCACGAGAGCTGTGCTCAAATTGCCGCGTTCAGCAAAACGTTCTTAACTCCTAATTGCCACGTTACCCTGCCATGTCGTGGTATCCTCGGATCGCAATCGCCATGGTGGAGGTGTGGCTTTAGCGGTAGCGAAACATCTTAAATTCCAGCTCGTAGACAATACGTATCTGTTGAATTTCTGTCGCGATAACTTTGTTGAAATTATTGCGGCTAAGATTTATCTTACTGATTCTCAGTATCTACACGTCTTTTCTATTTACAGTCCTCCTAGGAGCTATGGTTCCTATACGCATCCTGAGTTCTGGAATTTATTTTTCCAGGCGTGCTCAGCGTATGATCCTGCGGTTATATGTGGTGACTGTAACGGCAGAAATTTTCTCTGGTGTAGCGCTTCCTCCACCTGCAACGTTGAAGGAAGTAGAATTGAACTAGCTGTCACCAACTCTTCGTTTGCTCTCTTAAACGACGGCAGCTGATCTTCGTCGGACCACTCACGTAGGTCGGCTATTGATCTCACGGTGGTATCTCGCAACCTTCTTCCTAACTGTCAGTGGGAGGTGGTTGATTTTCACTATGGAAGTGATCACTACCCTGTTTTCACTAGTGTGTTAACAGTAGATTTTACGGCAAGATTCCTTGTCGTCCCTACATTTCCACCAAAAGTGTTGACTGGGACATGTTTCAGGAGCTGTGCTCCTCCTGTGCCAGTAATTTTAGTGTTGGAGCTGCTGGTCAAGACGTCGAGCAGACTTATTCACTATTCGTAAGTCAAATCATCTCAGCCCTTAAGACGTCTGGCGCTAGGAAGGTCACTTCGTCGCATCCTACCCGAAAGCTTCCTTCGCCGTGGTGGGACGATTCTTCCTCACAAGAGGTGAGGCGTAGAAGATTGCTCTTCTCCTCCTACAAAGCCAACCCGAACCTGCGTAACTTAAACGAGTATATCCGGGTGTCTAGAGAGGTTTCTCGTTTTCTTCGCCGGAAAAAGCGTTTGGCTTTCAAGACTTTCTGCAGCTCTTTACATGCCAACTCTGATGTTGGCTCTGTGTGGAGCAAACACTCTGTGGTTCGCGCCTTTTCACACGCAAGGAATTACCAACGCAATGAGTCTAATCGTAGTAATGTTGACGTCGAAGGGTGTTGTAAAGCCTTCGATAAGATTGCTCCATTGACTCGAGTAGAGGCCCCACCTTGTACTAATGTAATGGCCAACATCCATAAACCCCCTAGCATTTTGGATAGCTCGTTTATGGATGCTCCCATCAGCCTGGAGGAGTATTTTGCTGTCATCCGCTCAATTAAACTCAAGTCGGCTCCTGGCCCTGATTTAATATCTAAGAACGTTATTTCACATTTTCCCCGAGCTCTTCACTTGGTCGTTCTTAGTCTTTTTAATGACATGCTTAGCAGGAAAAGGTATCCTGAACAGTGGAATGACTACTTCGTAGTTTTCATTCCTAAACCGAGGAAGAAAGGCTCTTATCGACCTATATCCTTGGCTAACAACCTCCTTAAAATCATGAAAAAAGTAATGTGTAAGCGCATAGAGTGGTGGGTTGAAAATGGTAGCATCATTCCCTCCTTCCAGTTTGGCTTCCGCAGAGGCCTGTCGTGTATAGACAATTTGACAGTTCTGACCTCGCAAATCAAGATCGCTAACAATAATCGGCAGGTTATGGGAGAAGTGTTTCTGGATGTTGAGGGCGCGTTTGATAATGTTATATCTTCTACTCTGCTCTCCATGCTGTCGGCTTTGGGCTTTCCAGACAAGATCCTCGGTTTTATATCCTTCGTTATCTCGTCTAGAAACTTGGAGGGTTATATTTCCGGGATGCTTCTACAAAGTAGGTCAACCTCTAGAGGTTTACTCCAGGGGTCAGTACTTAGCCCGCTGCTCTTCAGTCTGTATGTGTCGACTGTGGAGTCTTGTCTTCCTCTTCTCGTCAACATACTTATGTATGCTGATGACATCGCTGTTTATTGTTTTCATTCCTCCATCGAGTACGTCTCTCAACAGCTCAACATATCACTAAGCAATTTTAGTTCTCATCTTGAAGAGCTCGGCCTCAGGCTGTCTCCTGAGAAGTCGACGGCCACCTTGTTTGCCCTGAACTCTCTTCGGAAAACACAAAATCACTTAGTAAGTCCAAGAAAATTAAAATCTCGTTAAATGGAACTCCTATCCGACTTGAGTGGTCAGTCAGGTTCTTTGGAGTTTGGCTGGACTACTTTTTAAAGTAGAAGCGACATGTGTCTGAAGTCAGGAGACGAGTGGTATCTCGCATTAACATATGGAAGGCCATTTCAGGTATTACGTGGGGTGCTTATCCCAGCGTCATGTCCACAGCCTACAAGGGCCTGGTAAGGTCCGTGCTGGACTGGGGATGCCAGGTTGTGTCCCCCCCTTAGTGCTCGAGAAAGTTTCATCCTCGATCGCCTGCAGTACTCGTGCGTTCGTTTGATATGTGGGTTTATGCGCACTACTCCCACCAACGTTCTCTTGGATATTACCAACATCCACCCGCTTGTGTGTAGACGTAAGTATCTGACGTGCAGGTATGTATGTAAAACTACATCTCAGTCTAGTCATCCCTTGTTCTGTGTTCTCTCAGAGCAGCACAAACTGGAGACCTATTTGCACAGATAATCGTTTTGATCTGTTTGATCTGGTGGCTGAACTGGCCCCCCTCACGAGTCAGGTTGAAAAGTTCTCCTTTCCAGGTCCTCTCGGCTTTTCCTACCTAGTCAGATTTTTGAGTTGTGAAGTTGATTCAGAGGTCGGTCTTCATCTACGTACCTCTCCCTCTCCACAAAGTTCTTTTTCTACCTTTTTAAACAAAGAGAGTATAAGCCGTGTTTTTTTCACAGATGGATCGCTGCAACCTTTGGTAGGGGGCGTTCCACCTAGGGCCGGTTATGCAGTAGTGTCCTATGACCCAGATCTAGTTTATTACGCGCGGGTACACGACCTGTCATCTATATTTGACGCGGAAGCTGCCGAAGTCCTTTGCGCTCTCGAGTGGAGGAGCTTGGTTTAGGTCGGGTGGCTGTTGCCACCGATTCCCTCAGTGTGATCAGGTGTCTAGAGTCGGTTGATCTTCGGGGTGTCCATCCCCCGGTTATTTATAAAATAAAGAAACTTGTCTATAGATTACAATCTCGCGGTGCTCGCGTAAAGTTTGTGTGAGTTCCAGGCCATAAGGGAATCCGTGGCAACGACAGAGCTGTCCACTATGCCAAGGTGGCACTTAGTCAGTCGGTCCTCGGTCCGAGTGGGAGGTGTGGCGTAAGGGCTTTGTTCCCTACGCTGCGCTCTGGCGTGGTGGGTGACTCCTGTGCCCTCCTTCTTGAGGAGGCGGAACTGAAAGATAAAAGGTATTTTGACGCCAAGAGAGTACCTCTGGGGAAGATTATCCTGGTATGAGTGCTTCAAAAAACCCTTTCCTAGACCTTTAGTTAATCTAATATCTCGTATCAGGTCCTTCCATACTAGGGTCAACGCGCATTTGGCTGACAAGGATATTTTGGATTTCGCCTCCTGTCAGTGCGGCCATGCTCGCCAAGATATTGATCATGTATTCTTTAAGTGCCCGAAATACAAAAATGAATCTGTCAAGCTTATTATTGACTTGTATCATTGCGGGTTTAGCCCACCCACGAAAATTACCGATATTGCCTTTTTTAATGACCTGCGTACTATGCACGCTCTTTTCAAATTTGTCACTAGCACAAAAATCTCCATTTAATCCTCAGACATCCATGCCACGCTAAAACTCTTTAAAACCTCTCTGCTATCCAACAAAATTCCCTACCAACTCTTGTCTCCCTCGATGCAGTGTGCTCCCGGCTCCGTTGCATGGAGATAAAGGAGGGAGCGTTGTCGAAAAAAGGTGAAGCCTATGCAGCCATGTTTATATGAGCCTCTAGTACTGCCATCTGTTAGAACTTTACAATACTTTGATGAAATACTGCCCAGAATGATAGTTTAAGAAATCTAATAGCGATTTCGGCTGGTCTGNAGCCACTGGGAATACGCACACAGGCGAGACCGCCGTCCGTGTGTGTGACGTCATGCACACGGACGGCGGTCTCGCTTGTGTGCGTATTCCCAGTGGCTCCCACCCTTGGTGCTAGCCTGCCAAAACTTTCATCACTGCACCCAACATGCACCTATGCGGTGTACTGAGCTCAGACGAATACGCGGAACCAGCAAAAAACTGCTGCCATTCGACCAGCCGAACACACAATTTGCACCGACACCCGAAATGTGCAATCGGTGCAANCCAGCCGAAATCGCTATAATAAACATATTCACTTAAAAAACAAACTTTAATAAATATTAATTATAGATATTATATTATAGATATTTATAACATTTAATAAATATAGGTAAATAAATAAGTAAATGAAAAAAATAACTTATAAACATAATTTATTGTCCTGCAAATAATATTAATTTATTATAAAAATGTCTTTTGCTTACATTAATATTCTTATTATTCTGTTTTACAATAGAAAAAAATCTTGTCTGTACATATTTTATTATAATACTTTTAATTACATTTATTCTATGACATGTTAAAAAGTTTTGATCATATGAATGAGTTATCAATTCTTCAAATATATTAATCATATTTAAAGTTAAAAGTACAGTTTGTGTAATATAAAGAACGGAATATTTTGAACTAAAAATTATATTATTTTCTTTTATAGCAAATCTGATAATCTTTTCTGTTTCAAGGCATATTTTTATCACGCTTTCTGAAGGATATATGTTAAACTTCCACGATCTTTTATTTGTATAATTTTCTTTGATTTACTATTTTCATTTAAGGCATTAACACAAATATCACACATGATGTATTTAATTAAATGACTTACAATAGATCCAGCTATGTAACTTATGATTTCTATGGAATATTGATCTAAATTAATAATATTATAAATTAATGCTGCAATATAAGGATGATCGTGTTCAACTGAAATTTGATTAATATACTTTTCAGTGTCAAATTCATAATTATCGATCATACGATCAATTATACAAGTTTTATTTATTAATTCTTCTGGTTTAAGTACACTTTCTTCCTGTCACTAACAGACTAATACGCATCAACGTCACATAATACTACTCTCAATGTGTTGAAATAATACCACTCTCATCAAATAGATAGCAGCACTAGTGGCTCATATAAATATGGCTGAAGGTTGTTTAGAGGTCAAATCCCCCCCGCACCATGGCTTCACTTCCCGCGCCTATAATATCCCTTAATGCTCCCTTCTTTATCTCCATGCTCCGTTGCGTATGGAGCAAGCCTAGTCTCCAATACGCGCTGTGATCTACAAATAATCTTTAAAACCAGTATACGAACAGCGCTCCGGAAACACAGGGTTCAATATGTACTCAGACTGGCGTGTGGACTAATCTTTACGGTCCAAGAGCCATACTTGCACCAAACCAAACCATCAATATCGCGTTTTATTGTTTAAAAAAAAAGTTTCAAAGAGAATGTCTCGTTTAACGTTTTAGAACAGAATTTCCTCACTTAAAGCAATCATGTAAAATGTGTTTCAAACAAATGACATTTTTTAATTGGAAAGATGATGTAATTAACAATAATAGTCATAATATAAATATTTTAAGTAATACGCTGTGCATATATAAAATACAAAATGTGTATATTACACTTACAAAGTATACTTATTCAGAAAACAATATTTATTACATACTTATTAACTAAAAAATAGTATAAAAATACTCTTAGTTGGTACCGTCCGGTCGTGATCTGCCGGCGATTTTCGGCATCTTTTTGTTTGAAGAGTCTTCAAGTTCTTTTGGCTTATAATAATGAGGTGCCACTTCTAGCAGCCATTTACTTTCTATTTCTGTTACCTGTAAAATATTTGGATGTTTAATTCTAAATTACACAGATAATATTTTAGATTAAAAAGACGGTTTAGATTAAAAAAGATTAAAAATTTCCAAATCTATAACTAGTATAAATCTAAATTTACGCTAGTTTTCATATTTACGTACTTGACGCATAAATTCTTTAGTAGTAAAGACAAGCTCGTGATAAAGAACCCATCGCGGAAGCTCCTCAAACAGAGAACTATTTGGATGTATTGCAACTTGTTGATTATGCTTCGCGGTTTTATAGTGACCTCCCTTGGACAAACGTGCTACGTGGTAAAAATAACCAGCTGTAATAGCCTAAGCAAACAAACAATTTATGATTATTTTTGCAAACAAAACACTTAACACCAGGTTATTGCAACATTTTAACAAACCTTTCTAATATTCACTGTCTCTGTGCTTTTGACAGAAACCAATTCCATTTCTACACGTTGCATTAAACCTACCAGTTGTTCTCTCACATCTCTTGCACGCTTCATGGATCTGGAAAACAAATCATAACACATGTAATTTTAATATTTATGCTTCATTAGTTTGATTGAATATCATTAATGTTTATATACTTGTGTTGTATAAAGTTTTCGTAACACCACTGTGTATTAAACTCATATTTCTCCCATTCATTGTACACGTTCAAAAGAGTTAGATGATCGCCACTCGGAACATGAAATTTTTTACGCGCAGCATCAGCGTATACAATTTTATCCTTTGGTCGATAAAAGATTGCTCCATTAACTGATAGCATGGCAGCGATGGTTGCTACTTCTTCTGAACAGCGATATCTTTCGCTGGCCAACAGCATCTTTGCCATCATTGGATCCAACGGAAACTCGGCCATTCTACGACCGAGCTTGGTCAGCTCTCCGCAATGATTCAATGCACCTAACGCATAGAGTTGTTCCAGTGCTAGAACTAACGTTTCATGTGGCGGAGGATCCAAAAAATCAAAATGTACCAAATCGTTAATGCCAAGAGCTTTCAAAGTCAGCACTGCATTACCTGCAAATATCAATAATATTCATTACTATTGTGTCTACTTAACTATGCAACAAGGTAACTATAAATTTCTGTGTATATAACAAAAGTTTTTTTATTTTTTTACCAAGATTAATTCTTTGTATTTCCGGGACAGTATTATCTTCAAGTTCATGCTGATAAGCCCAAGCTGTATACAAACGAAAACACTTTCCAGGTGCTATTCTTCCCGCACGTCCCGCTCTTTGATTCGCGGAAGCTTTACTGATCGGTACAACCATCAAACTTTCCATGCCGGTGCGTGAATTAAAATTATTCTGCTTTGCAAAGCCAGGATCTATCACGTAGATTATGTTATCTATGGTCAAGGATGTTTCAGCTATATTGGTTGCAAGTATAACCTTGAAAATATACAAAAATTCAACTTTTACATTTCAATTTTCGACAAAAGCTTGTGTAAAGATCATATATTTTTCAAAGAGTACTTTTCTTGCTCCAGATGGAGTTGGTTGGAATATCTTTGCTTGCATATCGCTAGGTAAATTCGCGTACACTGGTAAAATTAAAAGTTCTTTTAAATCGCTTCCCAGTCTTCTGACTCTTTCCTGTAGCATTTCCTGGCACGTCTCGATCTCTTCTTGTCCTACGCGAGAAAATATTTCATTAAACAAAATAATATTCTTCGACACAAAATCGAGATTCTCTTAATATATTTACCAGTCAAAAATACCAATATATCGCCTGGTGGCTGCGTGGCATGAATTTGGAGAATAGAAACTACGCACGCATCAATGTAATCTGCTTCCGGAGCTTTGGTGTAATAAATATCAACTGGAAAACGACGACCAGGTATTCTAAAGATTGGCGCGTCATCAAAGAATTCACTGAATTTTGTTGCATCTAGTGTAGCTGATGATATCAGCAATTTCAAGTCAGGACGAAATCTCGCAATATCTTTCACCAGTCCGAATAATATATCGGTGTGTAAAGTCCGCTCGTGTGCTTCATCGATTATCATCACGCTAAAATGTAGAAAATATAAAAAAAAATTATATTTGTAAGATTATGGTGCATCACTACAATTTATTTATTTCAATATACCTGTATGATGCCAAATCAGGTTCGCTTAAAAACTCTCGGTGCAAGGTACCGTCGGTCATATACTTGATACGGGTACGATGCGATGTGCAGTCTTCAAAACGAATAGCATAGCCAACTTCGTTACCTAGTTTTACAGCCATTTCGTGAGCTACTCTCGCAGCCACTGACATCGCCGCTACTCTTCGCGGTTCCGTGCAACCGATAATTTTGCCGTCTTTTGTAAATCCAGCTTCATATAAGTATTGGGGTATTTGTGTTGTTTTTCCTGATCCTGTCTCACCTTCAATAATCAAAATCTAATATTCAACTGTGCTGTGTCTGTTGTATTCTACTATATTGTTTCTTAACTAGCATTTTACCATCAAATTCATATTTACCTGATGACCTTTTATAGCTTGGATAAGATCGTTTCTAAAGGGATATATTGGCAAGCTCTTTTTTGTCTCCTGTATTGTTTGCAAGGTTTTAACATGAGCAGGTGGACTTTCTTCACGTTTTTTATCTTTATCATGTCCAGGCATACGTAAAGCTTGAACAAATTCTATTTCATCTCCCATAAGTAGATCATATTCTTGTTGAGCTATAATAGAGAATTATGAAATTAAATTAAAAGAAACATTACAGATTAATTAACCTTTCCATTCCGGCATATATGTGCTTTCTTTGTACAAAGAAGTCAGTAGTCGCAAGTGCCCATTTTACACATAAAATGAAATGTGTAATCTTATAAAATAATTGTTTAAATGTTAATTAAAAGTCTAATTGGTGTAAAATGAGAGCTGACTAAATTTGGCGCTAAGATTAATGGCTCATTACATAGATGCCGATTAAATTGACATTAAAAATGAAAAGGTTAAATAAACACTTAGTCACTTTTAATTTGACACATACCTTTTCTATCTTTAGCGCCAAATCGAAATACAGCTGATGACATCTGTTCTGATTCCCACTTGCTTTGTTCAGATTGTGGTGGTTCTTTATCTGTAATATCAATTTCTGATTCTACTTTGCCTTTCTCAAGAGGCATATGATACCGTTGAATGCGTTCAAGTTCTCTTGCTTTTTCGTGTTCTTTTGCTAAATGTAATAACTGTTTTTTGTGCATTCTTTCTCGTTTTTCTTTTTCTGTTAAACTATGAAACCATTATAATTATTGAATAAATAATTATTGTTATCACATCTTTAAAAATGTTTTTCTATAAACTATAACTTACATTTCTTCGTCAAATAAAAATTCGTCATCTAATATGTCTGCTTCTAATTCCATCACTTTATCTTCTTTTCTTTTCTCAAGATATTTGCGACGAGATTCAACACGAAGTTTAGGTACCAATTTTTCCCTAGCATCTGTTTCCATAATCTTGAGTCTCTTTGCTGCTTCAGCTATAAGAAAGATTATTTTAAGTTAAATGTATTACATTAGATATAAGGTAAATTATATATATATAAATACTAAATAAGTTAAAAATACCAGACTATTTCTTTTTCTTATATTGTTAAAGTTTTTACAGAAATATTGGTCAGATACAAAGTCATAAAGATATTTAGATAAATATATATTTTAATTGATTTTCAGATAAAAATGTGTACAAAATTATACTTAATTAATTCTTTTCTATATAGGGCTATTTAAATAAACTAGATATTACATATATAATTATTATATATATACTTATTGTCTTTGTGTGTATGTTAAACTTACCAGCTCCAGAGCCTGCAGGCATTGCAACTTTGCGTACCTTGCTTTCATCTTTAGCTCTGAGACGACTAGCAAAACTATCTCTCTCTTTAATATCTTTTTTGCGACGTTCCTCTTCACTGTTACTGTCCTCACTTGAGGTTTCTTCACGCCTATATTTACTCATCTTGATATAAATATATAGGCAAGTTCTTGTCTGCTGTAGATTACACAACTTCTTGAAAAATTTTTTTTAAACAGAAGAATACACTGGTATAAAAAATACAATAAGCAACAGTGTGTACAAAAGACGAGATCACCCAATTTTTATGCACACATAATTGGGAAAGATATATAAATTTTGAATTTGCCAAAAGTAGATAAATCTGTTTCCCACTTTAAACAATATAATACAGGTTTAGTTTGATGTCCTTATGACTCGTGGACCTTTGTAGCTAGTCCATACGCTATTCTAAACAATACAATACAGGTTTGGTTTGATGCACATTGCACATATGGCTCAAACATAGGCTTAGGGCGATGTCCCATTGAGCGGAAATATATAGCGGAACGGAATGTGCGGAACCAGCTCGACCAATCATAGCCATTCCGTTTTCTTTCCTTCGCTTTTTCTATGGTTACGATTGGTCGAGCTGGTTCCGCACATTCCGTTCCGCTATAGATTTCCGCTCAATGGGACATCGCCCTTAGTTTACATCGTCAAAACTTGATACGCGTATTAAGTTTGGTGCGTACCAAAGCTTTTAGTACGGGTACGTTTACATCAAACATACAGACGGCGTCAAAAATTCGCGGAGTAGGCGCGGGGATCGGAGGGCAAGCGGGGCGGTTGCTCGTAGGGCCAACGAGCGCCGTACTAACTAAATAGTAGCAATTGGTTGTTCGCAACTAGACCCGTGCGCCGTTTTATTTTATATCGGCGGCGGCGTTTGAGGTAAATTAGGCTGTGTTCCAAAATTTACTGCCAGCGCTAAAGACCTATAGTTTACGTCACATATATTATACAATTTTAGCACTGGCAACAATTCTGGAACACAGGGTTAGTGTGGCGGCGGCGGCGGCGTAAAGGTCATTCTACATAAGACGCAGACGCAGGTCGCAGGACGCTGATCTCGCGGAATTGACCATTCACGTTTGTCAAATCAGCTAATCGACTTACGTGATTGGTCAATTCCTCGAGAGCAGCGGCCTGCGACCTGCGTCTGCGTCTTATGTAGAATGGCCTTAACACGGCGGCGCAAGAGTCTAGATTGTAGGTATTAAGGTCTATCTACATAAAACGCAGACGCAGGTCGCAGTGCGACCGACGGCGAATAGGGAGCAGATCGAATTGTTACAGGAGATCCAGGAGTTGCAGAGACGCGCCTTAAGGTCGGACGCCGACAGCAGCGACATGAGCGAGCAACAGGAGAACGGCGATCGAGAGGCAATGCAGGCGCAGGCGCAACTAGAAGCCATAATGGCGTACATTAGGGAGCATAGTGTGCAGCCAGAGGGAACCTCCGAATGTACCACCATCGATCATTATGATCCATGGTGGGAAAATAAAGAGGACTGAGAGAAAGAAAACAAAGGACAACAAATAATAAATAAATAAATATGGTGGTGGGATAAAGAAATTTAGGTGATGGAATTTATGGTTATTATTAGTATTTTTATTATAATAAATATTGTTTATTTTGCAATAAATAAAAATATGCGCATAACAAACGTTATTATGACTATACACGTAACGAGGTTTGTTGGTAAATAATTAAGAGAGTAGGTCGTTCAAATATGGTCACGAGTGTTATTAGCATTATTATTATTATCATTATTATTGTTATTATTATTATTATGAGTGTTAGTGTTATTATTATTATTATTAGCATTATTACCATCATCATCATTACTATTATTATGACTATGATGATTATTATTATTATTATTATCATTATTATTGTTATTATTATTATTATGAGTGTTAGTGTTATTATTATTATTATTAGCATTATTACCATCATCATCATTACTATTATTATGACTATGATGATTATTATTATTATTATTATCATTATTATTGTTATTATTATTATTATGAGTGTTAGTGTTATTATTATTATTATTAGCATTATTACCATCATCATCATTACTATTATTATGACTATGATGATTATTATTATTATTATTATCATTATTATGATTATTCTTGTTATCATTATTATCATTACTATTATGTAAGGAGGAATGATAGGAATTACAATCACTAGGCGCTTCGCGAAGGCTCCACACCAGTACATAAATTCGGTGATTATTATTATTATCGGCACCACGACAAAACAAGAACCTGCCCGAAAATTCTGGAAGGCGAACGAAATACGAAGAAAAACAACAACAAAGATCTCCGGGGAAATCCAGAAGGTTCTAATACGGGCAAACACTCGAAAAAACGAGAAAATGGCTGGAGTGGGGAAGCCTAAGGATAAAAGGCCAGGCCCGACGCAAGGAAGAGGAAGTCGTCGCAGGACAGCCGAGAGTAGCGAAAGCGAAGGAAAAGAACCGTGGAACGGGAATCGGGGTACCAGTCGCGATAATTCCCGAGTCGTAATATTCATAAAATAACGACTTGTAAATTTATTCGAAAAATAGTAAAGAGCGCTATTAACCACCGGGCAAGAAAGCGAAAGTTTTGTTAGTGCGTAACAAGGGCCAAGAAAGCGGTGTAAATAGTTGTTTCTGTAATTTAAGAAATAAAGAAATTGCTTAAACGGAAGTGATCTGGTGGTCAATCGATTTCCTATCCGG
>NW_018023127.1:6515-14864 GCF_002006095.1 Pseudomyrmex gracilis | reverse complement strand
AGAAGTCATAGACAAGAAAAATACAGGAATACTTTTTCAAACAAGTTTTAATTCCGATTTGATTGAGATGAAAACGAAATCGATCGGTTCAGTCGTTTCTGAGATATGTATATTTATTTTTTCACAATATTCCAGTTTATTCAAATTTCGTGTAATAGAGGCCGGAGTGCCTCGCGCCGCTCGCGCGCAATCGCTGCGCGTGAACTTGGCGCGAGGCACTACCGTGCCTCTTGATTACGAGAACAGTTTTGTATATAGTATGTATATTAGCGGTACCATCGGTGTTTAGCAAGACGGACGCGCTAATTTTTTTTAGGTACCGTAGTTTAGAAGGACCGTCCCGATAAAACTTGTTTTTCTAGAATGTAGTTTATGGGTACTTTGCAAAAATGTAAGTCCTTATAATATACGTTTAATGTATTATATCGATATTTTTCCTACAATGTATTTTATCAGGACTACTTACTTTTTTCATAGAAAGGGTTTTATGAGAACTAATATATTTTATAGTTTTACTACTATGCTTTTATATCGTACAGATAATTTTTGTATAACGCGATTTTGATACAAGGTAATTTATAAATGTAGTAAAATAAAGTCTAACTTTGTTTTCCTTTCAGTTGTGCGTTCGCGCGGAACGCGATTTATATATATAATATGTGTATAACATGTTTCTGGAATGGAATAGTACCGATCGCTTAATACGCGTATTAAGTACTATATTAATATTAAATCGGCTTGGTTTCAACGATGTAAACGATGCTGTATTCAGATGATACGATACGCTTTTTTCACGCGTATTGTATCAAAATGATACGCGTATTAAGCATGGTTATAATGGTATAGACATCGATGAACTTATAATTCATGTACCAATCAAATATTTATAAATACTAACACATTTTTTTAGATTAACAGTAGTAATGTTTGAAATAAGTTTTCATCAAAAAGACGTAGAATGGCGTATGGACTAGCTGTATAGGTCCATTGAGCCAAAAGAGCACCAAACCTAACCTATCGTTGCCTGTAAAGAACTCCCGGCCGCTTTCAGCTGCTATACGGACGGATTCGAGATCTAAGCCTGTGAGTAATGTACGATTTCTTTAACAAAAAATCAAAGATTTTCTCTTTTAATTACCTTTTCGCCTGCAAACCAGGATCGTTTGTGTCGCGCAAAATCTTTCCGCGTTTATAACCTCTAGACAAGAGAAAAGAAAATTCATTACAGTTATTAATTTTTTCCAAAATGTTTTGATTAATCTGTATAGTAGAAGGTTTAGATACTACAAATTTTTCTTGCAGAATTTTTCCGACTAACATAGAAAATACAGTGAAAAACATTGTCCCTGGTTTGCAGATAAAAAATGCAAAGGTTTGCAGATAAAAAATGCAAAAAATACTTTTGCAGGACGAAGGTTATATAAGTACATTTAAGTAATTTATATTTAACTTTTGGCGTATCTATTTTGTTATATGAGGAAGTGAAAATACTTAAAATCTTTAAACATAGTAAAACATTTTTCATAAACAACAAATATTCTCTCCTGTAGCAAAGTATATGATAAAAGAATGAATCAACTCATTCAAGTTGCAAGAATGAATTCACGTATGAAACGGACCGCAGCTAAGATGAAGCGGATGTACAGTATGGACTAGGTGTATTATTCAACTTGTCCGACAAGTATGACAAAGTTGTCGATTGTTTCCAAGCAGCGTTAGAAATACCTCTTGATGTAAGCGTATTTTTCAGTTTTATTTTTGTTTTTGCGAATTAGTTCAAGACACTTATATGTAAATGTGCTTAAAAGAATTCAGAATTTATTGTGGAACAATATCGGTGCAACACTGGTCAGCTAGTAGTCAGTGATCTGCTGAAGCTACAAACTAATCATGTCTTAGATTTGTCACTATTATCACATTTATTAGAGTGTATTACAATCTCGGTATGTCTTGCGTCAATCTCTGAGCATGTAAGTGAATATGTACTTTTTTACCGTATTCTTAATGTGTTATTTCTAGAGCGCTAAAAATTACAACTTATTAATCACGAAAAATTTGTTACAGAGAGAGGGGAGAGCATTTTTCAAGCCTTAGATTTACAAGCGTCTACACTGGCTAATGATCGCTGATCATTATGTTGAGTGTTCCGATCATTTATTCTCATATTTAAACCACATAATTCAACTATCTTGTTTTTTGTCTGGTTCATTTTATCTTTTCTTGCAATCAGTAAACCACTGAAAAAGATTTTCATTCGAAACGTCTGGGTACTTTAAATAAAGTTTTATTATCTATACATAAACACCTCATTAGTGACTTTTTTTGTATTTATCACAAGTTTATCCAAAGTATCTTCAAGACTTATCTTTATTTTTTTAAATGTAAATCAGGGTGATAGACTTGTAAAGATTTCTTTAGATGATTGATTTAGATGTCTTCAATCATTTAATGTATGGACACATTATAAAGCTATATATAATAGTTTTGCAGAAAATATAGGAATAATTTTTTTGCTTTTAGAACATTAAACAGAAATATGAAGAGTATCTTAAAATGGATTCAAATAAAACAAGAACGACGAGGATAGTCAAAACCAAAAAGTTTACCGATATCAACACAGATAGAAATGGAAGATTTTGAAAAAGCGGATAATCGATCGTATAAAGAAGTTGTAAGTTGAATTTAGAATAGTATTTTCAGAAATCACGTTGCAAAGAAATGCGTCTATTAAACATACTTGCATTGTTCTTGTAGGTAGATTATTTGAAATATGTTGGAGGATTTACCATAAAAGAAGCTGTAAACTTGTCTTTTAAAGAGGCGATTAAAGACAGCGTCATGGCCATATATACATGGTTTGGTCGTGAAGAGTCTAAACCTTTATGCAACACAAAAATCGTTACGCCTATCTATAGTATAATAATTTAAGTAATCTAATGCAAAATCGATATTCCAAAAATAGTAATCAAAAAAATAGTAGATTTTTACTGATGCACGAATTTTAAAGTAAAGTCGAATTTTTATTTTTTACTTTGTACTCAAAAATAAAATTAAGTTTTATTTATTTTATAGTAAATACCTTGAATTTCAGTTGCATGTATTTGGTATACTTGTATCACAATATATTACATTTGCTTCAGAGGCCGTTTGCTTCAATAGAAACTTTGGAAAGCCAAGCCGAGCAGAATTTCAAACTTACATGCGAGAGGCTTTACGATCATCGAAACAGCGACACTGAACGAGCAGTCGCATAGAAAAACGACAACGAAATGAAAATCCACTTCGACGGATGTGGGCGGATGAAGAAAATGAAGGAGAGGAAGGAGCTGAGAAAATTCAGAATGTAGAAGAAAACTCAAACTAGTTTCCCAGACAGCACAAATATGTTCTATGAACATTCATAGAATGACATCAGAAAATGTTTGAATATTCTTAGAATATTCTTACATGATGATTGGAGATTATTATGAACATCAATAGAATATTCGAAGTAGACAAAAAGTTACGTTTTGAGAACATTCTATGAATATTAAATAAACATTCTCTGTACATTAAATGAACATTTTCAGTATATTAAATGAACTTTCAGAGAACATTTTGAGTATTTTTATTGAATGTATAGGAATATTCTATGAATATTTTAATAAGAGGATATAGGTAATAAAAGAAAATAGATAGTAGTTTTGAATGACACAAGTTTAATCGCTCTCATAGCAATTAATGACGTCATATCTTAACCCTTTGCACTCGAGAGGTGAGTCTCACTCACCACGCGATTTTATGCCGCAACTCGAGAGGTGACTTTACATTATCCTTGTAAACATGTAAAGATACATTAAGTATTAAAATATAAAAGTTTTGTATGTTACTTTGCGTGTAATCATTTTATGTTAGCGGTAGTAAAGTCACGAAAAGCGCTACGAAACGTCTCGAGTTGCTGGTAGGTCCGCGCGGAAACGGCCTCGAGTGCAAAGGGTTAATAGAAGAAAGTTGGTTTTATATAAAGCATGTGTTTTGAATATATATATGTTCCTAGAACTGTTTTACATAAAAGAAACCTTCTTAGTAAATGTGACGTCATTAATCGTTCTGAGAATGATTAAATCGAACTTTAATTATATCATAAAATTTGAACATAAAATAAGAACAAAACCAAAAATTCAATACAATAAAATATGTATAGTTTAATAAGATAAAATAGAAACTTGTTAGAATAGATTTAATCAAAAAACATTAATATATTATTTTTGTTGTTTGTGCATTCTTTCCTTGGCCTTAACCAACCACATTTTAATAGCACTTTCAACATCTGATGCCGTTGTATTTGTGTGGATTGTCATCACAGATCCTTAAAAAATTGCAAAAAATTGTTTTATATAATTTAAATTTTAACTTATATTTATACAAATGTGTTGCACAAACAATATTATAACAAAATATTATATAAATATTATATATAGTATATATATATATATTATATTATATAAAGTTTAAAATTCTTACTTATTATTATTTGAGAAATAATCACATTAGAAAAATTTGCTTTCTTTATTTTCTGTATAATTTATAATGCTCTTTTTTTGAAAGAAAGTGGTAAAAGTGTTAATTGGTCTTGAATCTGAATCTGAATCAGAGTAAATCTTTTTCTTTTAATTTTTCTGTCACATCTTTTATTGTTTGATGCTAAATCAGAAGTTTCTTCAGCTTGAGTTGCTTTATTTCTTGCAACACTCAGATATCCTAAAATAACAATTTGTTATTTATTGTTATTTATGTTATTTATAGTTATTATTATAGTTACATAAAAAACTTATAGACTTTTTACATTATACATTTTTCCAAACAATGCTTACTATATAATTCACCAATTAGCCTGCATTGATGAAGATCCCAATCATGAGCAGGTGGGATGCAATTTTTTATTATATTCCTTAATTTTAATCCACTGTATGATGGCCAAAAACATGCATAATTATCTTTGACTCAGGTCGCTGGCACGGCTTCTACTGTATTTTCTTTCATAAAATGCACCACTCTCCAACTCATTTCCGTAATGTCTAGAATAAAAAATAAAGTAAAAACTAAAGTAAAATCAAATTAAAACAAACTCACTGAATAATTAAAATATAAATTATCTCATTTACCTTTAAAGTAATATATTAAAATAATATTATAGATTGTAGAGATGTAAAATTTATATTTAATAAACATTTTAATGAAGAAATGGATAAAATATAAAAGCTTTCTTATTGAATAAAGACTATCATCTTGTTTTTAATATCTTTCACATTTCGTATACAATTATCACTCGAATTCTTTGCAATACATATGTTAAAAATATTCAAATCAGAAGGATAGTCGAATATATTATTTGTTGCCAAAAATATTCGTCCATATATATAAATCGTTTTTCTTACTAAAATATTTTCTATTTTCATAATGTGCCCACTGTTTAAATAAAAATCTTGGTCGATATCAGCTATGTTTTTTTCGTTATAACGTGACGGCAGAACATGCTGCATTTCTGTAGTGCATCTGCTGTCAGTAACTGTAATAGCAGATCTTGTTTGATATTATCTCTATTATATCCTTCACGTCGTGACGATCAACTTTTCCTTATTTTTTTCTGTCTTTTTTGCTGTTTTTTTTTTTTTTTCATGGTATCGCAACACAATTCACTCATATTTACGACACAGAGGAGGCGAATCTGCTGCAAAGTGCTGAGTAGACCTGCGTGGCATACTGCTGGCATACTGCTATCATTTGGCTATCAGGGATTACAAGAATATTTATCATACAAAAATAGATAATAAAATAAATATTCCTACAAAATATTTTTACCTGAGATATTATTGTATTACAATCAGATATACATTAAAAGATTCTCTTTCTGCTGACAATAAATTAGTAAATCCTTTCAAAAGCCATGGTAATAATGGATAAGCTGGATCTCCTACAATTATAACTAATATTTCCATTTCATTTATGTGAAACGTATCCTGAAATATATAAAGTTATATTACAAGAATATTTATCATATAAAAATAGATAATAACATAAATATTTCTACCGAATACTTTTACCTGAGATATTATTGTATTAGCATTTTTATGTAATGCACTTTCTTTTAAAACAGCAGCATCGTGACAACTTCGTAGATATTTTACCACAATATTTCTAAATCTGTAATCATATCATTTTCACTGTCCTTTTTACTATGAAACACCTACGTGCTTGCACTTGTTTTTGCAGTTGTTGGTTGCTCTTTTATATTTCATACATCGTGTTTATTTAGTGACTGTAATCCACGCAAAAGATTTTACGTTAATTGTATTTCTTCACTAAATAGCATTGCGCTCATGCGTAATTTTATTGTGCGATTATGTTTAACCATATTTACTACGTTGAATAAAGATTGTGATACTAAGAACTTTTATCGCAAACGAATTATCTAAGACTTTACTTCTTTATAAACAAACTAACGCAGTTTCGACTTTCAAAACTGATATCGAATTGTCAGATATGTCATATTTATCGCTGATGATAAAGGAGTGATATTCACACGTGTATATGTCTTGCTTATTTATGCATTTACGATGCAGTCTATCATATTTATTGTATTGTGAATCAATGAAAAAGTATTTCTCAATTATTTACAACTTTATATATTCACGCATTATGACAAAAAATTCTTCAAGAAAGCGGCACCGATTCTTGTGCAGAACATTGCAGAATTGAAAAAACGTATCTGATGTGATGTATTGTATAATTGTATTTTCTATATATGTTTAAAGGATATATATTTATAAATATATTTCCTTTTGTTCAAAAACTTTTGTAGTACATATGTACATACATACGTAGTAAAACTAACTATAAGCATTAGTATTTATTAGTAGCATTATATGTATTTCTAATAAATATTCACTTTTATAAACACTTTAGAAAAGTATTTATTAATAAATACTTTATCAAACAAATCGTAATAAGATGAGTTCGAAATATTTTTTAGTTCACAGTTTTTAATTTTCAAATTATGTTCTAAGACAAAGCGTATCTGTTTCATACATACGTAACCCCAAAAGTATTAATACAATTCTATACAAGGTTAACATAAAAAAGACAGAACTTTTAATAATATTAAAGCATCACATGTTTGCACGTTCTTCCATTTAAATACTGGTGGCAGCAACTCGGGAACAATACTGCATATATGTACAATGTATGTATGTACGTAGGTACTCAAATCTCGTGTTCATATGGTTATAGGTGCGTATATTTGCATTTATATGCATATGTACAGGGTGCTCGACAATTGGTTTAACATCTCTAAGCAGATAGAAAGAATAAACCTGAGTCAAAAAGTTCTATATCATTTTGCAAGATTTGCAATAATTACCAAGATTTTAAATAACGAAGATTTGCAAAAAAGCATGCATTGGGCTCTTTTATGCGCGTGAGACATCTCGGCGCGCTTCGCGCGCTTTGATGTCATCCGTAGCAACGTATAGAGTATAGAAAGAGATAATATTACAGCATCTACTATAGCTGTGTTCCACAATTGCTGCCAGCACGCTGCCAGTGCTAAAATTGTATACTATATGTGACGTGAACTATAAAACTTTAGCGCTGGTACTGAATTTTGGAACACAGCCTATATAGCATACATAATACGTAATAAAAAATTATCGCGCAGGGCTGTCTTAGTTGCGTAATGTCTTACATGCTCAATGCATGTTTATTCGCAATTTTTGTTAATTAAAATCTCGGTAACTATTGCGAATCTCTCATTACCAAACTAATACATACATATATATACACAATATATATATACTACATATATGTATACTACACATAAGGCAATACTAATTTTTCACATTGCTAGGAATACACAGAAGGAATATTTTATATTCTATATTCTTTTGGACAATTTCTTTTTAATTTTGCAACGATATACATCATTGTACATCATAGCGATCCTTTGATGTATACTAATTCTCAGTTTGTTGCAATTACATTGTGCAGTGAAATGGACAAATGCAATAAAAAGTAAAAAACCGTAAAAAGCGTGGAAAGTTGAATATTTGAACGCTTGAAGTCTACGAATGTAGAATAATTGTGACATCAATAATAAAACAAATAAGATAAATACTACATATATATATATATATACTAGCGGACCCGACAGACGTTGTCCTGTACACACGTTTTTAATTCGAAAATTTCAAAGTTTTTTTAATAAGCTATAACAATCTGGACCGATTTGATGAAAATTATTATTAAAAAGTTATTACAATCTTTATCGTCATTACATGTACACTTATCACAATTCGACCATTCGATAGCGTG
>NW_018023127.1:0-5885 GCF_002006095.1 Pseudomyrmex gracilis | reverse complement strand
TCCAGTGGACCAAATTGTGAATCTAAACCATTCTCAAATCCCCTTGAACACACACAAAAAATTTCATCAAAATCGGTCCAGTCGTTTAGGAGGAGTTCAGTGACATACACACGCACACAAGAAATATATATATTATAAGATATATATATATTTCTTTTAAGAAACATTCTTATTACGGTTGGTTCTCGATCGGCTCTTGTACATATGTATGTATGTATGTACACAGCGCATCATTGAATCGCGGAATAGGCGCGAGATCGGAGGGCAAGCGGAGCGGTTGCTCGCCAACAAGCGCCGTACGAATCGTACGGCCCGCTTGCCCTCCGATCCCCGCGCCTATTCCGCGATTCAGTGACGCGTTGTGTACATAGCGCAATGATAACATATAACATAATATGTAAACGTGTCCTAATAGATGGAAAGATGAAAAGATGATATGAAATCATTAATAAAAAAAATAGTTCTTGATGCTTCTGAAAAATTAATATATTCACATTGTAAATATTCAGTGTTAATACTTTATTTCGTATATATCTAAATACTGATGAAATTCATCATACGAATAGTGTGTTCATTAATATTAATATTATATTTATTACAAATTCTCCATATTTAATTATCTGTTTATTTTTGTATTTCAATTACAACTCCAAAGGTGAAAATGTATATATAAATGTATACTATTATTAGTACTTATTATATATATATATATATATATATATATATATATATATATATTAATGGACATGAAATAAAAAAGACATAGATTAAAGTCGCGAAAAAAGTTTCCGATATAGTGATAGCATAATAATATTTTGTTTACAAACATATTAAAAACATAAATATTTGACGGTTTCAAATAATATAATTTTAAGAGAGTAATATTTTCGAGTTTGAAATAAATATATGTAAATAGTTTTTTTATAGAAAAGAAGAAAAGTAATAAAACATATTACAACTTAATGTAATAATGTATACAACTTAGATTTAAAAGTAATATGAATCTGAATGCCGGATGTGCACATATATTTGAAACGTGTAAATTAATGCATACGATCAAGATGTCTTTAGCAATGCATGTTTTTACTTTAGAGATCAAAATTAGATATTTGACATATTAAGTCGACTGAGTACTCCTACGAGAGATTGTATAGACACTCTGTATAAAACAGTTTAGATGAAGTTTCGAGTTAAATGTAATTCAAATTTTCATTTGTATTAAGGTATATGTTTGAAATATATGTATATGTGTTTATTCATTCGTCACGTAAACTCGTATTGATCTTACATCAAAAAATTGGAAAATAAAAGTATACTATGTCTTTTTCAGAAGATACAATGAACTTTTAGTACAATTAATTTATGTAATTTCTAAGGATGTATCAAGTCATATTTCAAAACAGATGCATCTATATGTTTGGAGTTTATAACATAGTTTGTATTTCATTCTATATTACAATATTCCATAAAGTGTTTAGTAGCTTCTGCAGTACATTCTACCGTATTGGTAATGGTTTTATATTCTTCTAATGTATTACCCCATTGCATTTCCAAGAAATCAAATTTTCACAACTTCTGTCTGCAGCAAGAATAAACAATTAGATATAAGAAAAATGCTAAAGATTGTTTTACGTTTATATGCATGATGTCCGACAGTTGGTGTAACAACTCTCTAAGATAAAAGGAGTTAAAGTATAATACAGCCCGGTGCGTTTTGCGCAGTTACCTTTTATTATGTATATGTTATAGTATATGCTGTTATATTAGTTTCCATATGTTGCTACGAATGCAACACCGTAAGCGCGCGAAGCGCGTCAGGCTGTCTTACGTGCGTAAAACAGCCCGATGCATGCTTATTCGCAGATCTTTGTTAATTAAGATTTGGATAATTATTGCAAATCTCGAAAAATAATATAAAATTTTTCAACTCAATATTACTCCTTCTACCTACAAGTGATTGTATATCAATTACCGGACATTTTGTATATAGTGAGAATCAAAAGTGAGTATATACTATTAGACACTAATAATAAGATATATTTCCATATATGATTGAAATGCCACAAATATCACATACTACCATATTATAATTTCAGCTTGAGACTATAATCCAGAGATATTATATAATACCTAACTTCATGTTTGTAAGGTGTATACTTACTTTTGACTTTTAATATATATATATATATGTATATATGTATAATATGTAAAGTTATTATATATCAAACCTTTATTTAACTGTTTATTAGTATACTGCATATCATATATATTATTAAAATTTGTATTTCTTATTACATCTTCTGCTACTGAATTATCCATTATAATGTTATCACAAATTGCATAATCTGCACATTCAATATTATTTTCAGTGCAACACATATTTTGTGCATATCACTTCTTTTAGTAGTGGTACTATTATTCTGTTTATTTCTATCATCTATAATATTTCTTACATTTGGTACTACTGATTTATTTGGTATATATTCATCAAAATACGATAAGTCAATTTCACAATCAATATTATTTGTTTTACTTATATTTTCAGTATCATTTGTTTTACTCATATTTAAAGATGTTTTTTTCTTTTTAGATACAAGTGCTGTAAAAAGTGATAAAAGAAATGATTGTATAAATCAATTAACTATTTAAACTATTTATAATACAATTTATATGTAATAATATTTATGTATTAGTATTATGATGTATTTTCTACAATGTATGTATATAATGATAATGATAATATGTATATATGTATAATAATAATGTTAAACAATGTACTACAATCTGTACTATATTTTAAAGATACCTTTCATATTTTCTCTATGTAGAGATTTTGATTTATATAGCTCTTGGGATAAAATGTTTTGTAATGTAATTCTGGGTACATCAGTAATCAAGGAGTGCTTAATTGAGTCGAGGACATCAAAACTTTCTGGAAAACGGATGCATAAATACACATAAACATTCATTTATTGAATACAAATAACATTTATAGGTGTGATAATATGATAAAAAAATTCGTGTACATAGAGAGAATTCTGAAGCTAAAGATTCGACTGTGGATTAGAGATTAGATTGAAAGTTGACAAGCAAAGACAAAAATCATTAAAATTAAAACTTGGGTATTGGTTTGAAATTGGATATATTCTACGTGATTACATTATAATTATAATCTCAATCTCAGGCATCTCCGCGCATAGTTTGATACAGCTTCAGAGCAACCATAAATATATATTACGTGTTCCGCGTTTTAAAACAGTGCACATTACAACGTTATCATATTGTTTTAGTTCTGTTATGTACAAGTTCTTTAGATTAATTTCGGGCTATATCTACGCGTGAAATTTCTCCAGGATAATTTCATCTCCTGTCTTGAGCATAATCCTGTCAGGATTATTTCATCTCCTGTTTTATCTCGTTATATAGCATGTCACAATTGGTTTTGTTGTAGTAACAGCAGACAAAACGTGACATAATATTGAATAGAGCCCAATTCATGCATATAAAACAACAAAACAGATGTAAAATAACATGACAAAGGATGTATAAAAACGTGCACATTGCGACAATGTAACACAAAACATGTAAAATGCGCCTATGACCGCTTTTTTCTCTAATATATGTATAAAGTTCTCGAAATATTTGAATCAATATACAAACATTTGGTATGAAAATTTTTTTACGATTCAATTATGGCACTTTATTTTGTATCTTACTTCCTTTATTTTGTAATACACTGTTGCGTACATGTATATAATATATGTATACAATATATGATGCATTTGCTTTGGATGCTTACGTGCTGTAAACGTCAGTCTATCTTTGTTCTATTTAAGAATTATAAAGACGGACTGACACTAAAAGCGTTTAAAACAAACGCACTCATAATGTCGTGATGTCTATGGTTTTTGAATGTAATTGTGTTTGTGTCATTCTGATCTTTTTAGTATGCTATCAGACTAGTTTATTATCATAATAGATTTTTTCTAATGACGCGAAATGTTCACGTAACGGAATGCTATAAATCAATAGAAACGCAGTTTTAACTTGGATACTATGAGATGAAACACTGTGAGAACTTAGACACTACGAGAAAGTTTATATTTCGCAAAAGTAAAAACTATTACATATATAAGGAAAAATGTGAAATATATGCAGATAGTTTCGAGTTTTTCTTACCATGGCGCGCTATAATATGACAAATATATCTCCCATACTTATGTTTTACTACATATTCATTTTTATATGGTACAATATTTTTGGACTTGTATGTCATATGCTCCATCACTAAACTTGACGAGAACAAACATGTTGCTTTTTCTTTTGTACTATTTTCCACATCAAATAACACGTAAAAATTTCTTTCTCTTTTCTGATCTGTTTCGGGTTTACTGATTCACATTCAATCACAGACTATAGACCGTTGCACAAGACATAAAGGATAAGAGCATCAGCTAACCATAGTCTTTCCCTCTCTTGGCAAAACCTTTAGAAGCATTATGATTGAATGATTTTTTACGCATTACTTCGTGCGCAAACAGTATGCGTGAAAAAATCAACCAACCACAGTCCTTCATTCTCAACCAGTCAAAAGCTTGAGCAGTCTCGCTTCTCCAATTGGCCTGCTCGATTTTCCAACTCTGCTCTTGCAGTTCAGTAATGCCAGAATTCAGTAGTATGCGGAGCATGGAAGAGGCATACGGTATAAAGCTATATCACTGCTGTTATATTCCCCGATTACCAAAAGGTCGAGCGCGAAACAATCACGTGCGTGACACCGAGTTGTCATGTGTTGTTCGTGTTTGCTTTGTTTTTCCGTGTGTTGTCGCGTGCCTCTACTACTACGGTTTTCTTAGTGCTGCCTTGATTGATTGTTTTTTGGCTTCGTTTTAAAAGCACGGAGAATGAGTTTTGGTAAGTAGTATTCTAAAGCCGCTAATTCGTAAATTATATCTCGCGAAGTGACTTTTAGTGCATGTTGTATTTTGCATAACTTGTCTCTCTCTCTCTCTCTCTCTCTCTCTCTCTGTCTGTCTGTCTCTCTCTCTCTCTGTCTCTCTCTCTCTCTCTCTCTCTTTCTCACGTACGCAAACTACTAAGTTACATCGTTGCATTCAATTTTATTAATTTATCATTTAGTACTATATTCACTTGAATGAATATCTGTCGCGAGAAATCGTTCCGCTGTACCGTCACGCGGCAATTTTTTGACAAAGAACAAATATATTGCATGATTGATTAAAATAGCGACCACAAATTATATCAAATAACAACTATATCTAATAGAAAATTTTACGTTCGTTGCAGACGGAAGTGACATTTTAAATGTAGAAATCTCGTCGCAAGACAAAATTTTACAAGAAAAACAAGAGAACCGAACACAAGAAAAGTAAGTACTTTTATATTTCGTATCAGTGTAACAGTGTTGGCGCGTTTAATAATACTAATATTATCCAATATTTATGTTCTAGATCGGTAAACACCCTTTTTTTAAAAAAACATAAAAGGGAGGATAAGGATTTCAAATATAGAAGTAGGAGATCTGACCGAGCTATACCTATGTAGTAATGTCTATTTCCACATATGTATTATGCGATCATCATGATATAAATTACCAGAGTATGTTATTCATGAAGTTGTATATTCTCTACTTTATATTTGTATTAAAAAAAAAAAAAGAAACCAATGTGATGTCTATTATTGTACTTATTATATAATACAATCTCTGTTAAGAGGGTCCTGGACCTTCCTGTTATACCGATTGAACGAGTAATTCGTACTAGACGGTGTTTTTCGTATTTATTGCTCGGATAGAAAAACGGCTCTACAGAATAAAAGAAAATAATGAAATTAATGCCGGACACTTTTCAATATATTAAAAACTT
>NW_018023126.1:8456-14866 GCF_002006095.1 Pseudomyrmex gracilis | reverse complement strand
GAAAATTAGTGGTACGGGGTGAGTGGGGGAGGGACGGGCAAATTGACATTAAATAATATTAAAAATTGCTAATAATATTAAGAACATTAATATTTAATACAAAAAAAGAAATTGAACAAGTTATTCTGGTGCGCCAAAATATTGGTTTTTCGGCCCTCTAAAGGTTAAGAAGAAGGATCGCGGTCGCGAATTCTGTCACGTCGTATTCATGAATCCGGTTGGATTCTTTGTGATAATCGTTGTATCTTGAGCCATAATAGAGTGTTAATTAAGAAGCCGCGTTTTCTCATTTCCGCGGACGGTTACACGAATCGCGCGGCTCGGTTACGGAGCCGGATCGTGCGCCACGAGCGTAACAATATATACAGGGTGTCCGACAATTACTTTAATATCTCTCGTAGGCAGGTAGAAAGAGTAAAATTGAGTCGAAAAGTCCTGAATTATTTTTTTCTATTACATATAAGAAAAGAGTAATTATTGAATAAATCAAGCCAATCAGCGCCGACTTTTAGCCGGGTGCACGTCCCGAGCCGCGCAATGCGCTCACGCACATCAGGCGCGTGGTGCACTGACATGCGCCTGATGTGCCGGCTAAAAGTCGGCGCTGATTGGCTTGATTTATTCAATAATCCTTTCTTATATGTAATAGAAAAAAATGGTTCAGGACTTTTCGACTCAGTTTTACTCCTTCTATCTGCCTACGAGAAATGTTAAAGTAATTGTCGGACCCTGTATATAGGTTTATATGTATACATATATATTAATTTATATATATATACATATGTATATATATATATATATATATATATATACATATAATTAATTTATATATATACATATATATTAATTTTTTCTACGTATGTATATGTATATACAGAGTGTTCCAAAAGTCCCGGTACGGCAACATAACTCGAAAACTAAGAGTCAAACAGAAAAACATTTGAGACAAAAGTTGTAGGACTTTTCCCTGGCTATTACCTTGGATTTGATCTTTACCTTGTAGTCAAGGGCAAGGTCAAACAATAAACAAGATGGATAGAGGCAATGTTTGGATTCTTTCTCTATCCTGCCTTAACCGGCTGGGTTCCTTCTCTACCTTGCCTTAACCGGCTGTTTATTGACCTTTCTACAAAGTCAAAAGAGGGAATTAGTGAAGATCATACTCGAACGTAAAAGTTCCTGCTCTTTCCATTTCCGGCGTCAAAAATATGGAATTCTATTTAAAAAAAAAACGACTTGACCTTGAAATGACATTGAAGTTTTTTTTTTATGAGGGGAAATGCATTATGCACCCCCGCCCTGTGGGGATTTGAGCGGAGAGTGTGGGACTTGCACCCACTAAAACCCCTCAATGGCCTCCACCGGACTCAGTGGGGGAACCTGTGGCAGCCGGAAGGTTATTACTTCTCCAGGCCCCCCCCTAGTCCAAGACTTGTCCCCAAAGAACAACGCCTCCTATTACCGTTGCCTTTGGGGTTGCGACAAGAGGAGGGGGCCATAGCCCTCCTCAAGCCGCCCTTCCCTGGGGACTTGTGCAATGGCGTGGCAAATTCCCCAACTTGCCACGCTAAGTCCCCGCTCCCCGTGACCGAAGTCAGGAGGGGTCAATACAATTTTTTGTATTCCTTACCCGCGACCAAGCAGCCCCTTGACAGGAGCTGGGTCCGGGGATCATGCCCGAGCCGTGACCCCTCCACCCCGAGCACGGAAACTGCCTCCAAGTCGAGCTTGTTTGCTCGACTTGGAGAACTTAGGTCTCGGCTTTTGTCTCCCAGGTGAAGGGGAGGCTGACTTGCCTCCCCTCTGCCGCTTGGGGGAGGGCTCCTTAGTGGAGCCTCCCCCTGAACCTGGCGTTTTTTGCGCCGCACCCTTTGTTGTTCGGGGGCCAGCGACCTTGCGGTCTCTGGTTCCGGCCACCTTCCTTTTGGGGAGAGGGGGAGGCACCGCGCCGTCCCCACTCCCCTTTTCTCCAGTCTCCGGTTTATCCCGGAGACCGGAGGGTTCTGTACTTGGGGCGAAGGCCGCAGCGGCCTCCCCCCTTTTTTCCGCGGCGGGCTTTGTGCCCTCAGAGGAGGCGGACGGGAGAAAAACGTCCTCCCGCCCCTCGCTCTCCTCCGGCCACAGCCGGGCCAAGCTCTCCACCGGGGAGAGAAGATAATCCCTCTCCCCATCCTCCTCCCAGCCGGAGGAGTCACCGCTGGACCCGGCACTTCGGGCCCGCCGCTTCCTCCTCTTTTTCGGGGAGGGGTCAGGCACCGCCTCCTCCCCGCCTTCCTTGCCTCCGGGTGGCAGCGGAAGCGCCGAAACTCCGGCGCCTCACCGGGTGGCTACGTTCTTTTTCGGCATGGGAGCGCAACTTGCGCCACCCATCCGATGGTTCGCTGGCTGCCCCCGGCTCGTACACAAAGTGCATTTAGGGGCAGCCCTACATGTGATGGCAAGGTGGCTCTTCTCCCCGCATCGGTAGCACGCCGTGCTCCGATCTACACCGGAGCACTTGCGTGCCACGTGTCCGTACTCGAGGCACCGATAGCACTGCATACGCCGTGCTACCAACGCCTCGACGGGAAGGCTAAACCACCCCACCTCTATCCTTTTTGCTCCTACAACCCGCCGGGCTGCCCTCAGGGGCATACGGGCCCACAAAGTCCCGTACCCGACGAGGAGCGAACCAGCCCAGTGCAAACCTTACTGGGCTGGCAATTACCCGCCGCCGCTAATGCGGCAGCAATGTCCTCCGCGGAAAGGGGGGCACCACGTCCCGCACGCGAACTTCCGCGTGCTTTACGGAACGGGTGAATTTCACCCCCTCTACGCCCTCGAAAACTTTTGACGCCCTCTTAACGAGGGCGTCGGCCTTCTCCGCTCCTCCAGGCCCGGGTACCTGGAGGAGCATGCCACCGTTGGCCGCTCTCTTTATCCGGAGGCCGGAAATTNCGACCTCCTTCAGATCGACGGCGGCCGCCGCCTTTCTCATAATCTNGGCATAACTGCCGCCCTCCCCCACGGTAAGGAGGACGGCAGCCTTAGTGGGGAGCCTGCCGAGCTTCGCTCTCTCCGCCGCCCCGGTGCACTGACTCGCGCTCACGGGAGCCGCGGGAGGGCGACGTTTTTCTTCAGGGGACGGAACTTCCTTCCTCTTTCTTTGCGCCCTACGCTCCACAACCGTCGCCCAGGTGGTCGGGGCGGGTACGGCGGCAGGCGCGCCCGGGGATTGAGGGGCGAGCTCTCTCCTTATAAGAGATAGGATTTGCTCCTCCATCGCATCCCCGATTTTGTCCGCCAGCAGGCGGACACACCTCTCTTCCGGGAGATCCAAAGGGTCTTCTCTTAGGGGCTCGTCCGCCCCCCCTCCGTTTGTACCTCCCCGGGAGTCCGTCCGCGGCGGCGGGGTCAGCGCCACAGTTGGCTGCGGGACAACTTCCTTTCTCGACGCGCCTACGAGGGAAAAACCTTTCTTGTAAGCCGCGTCGAGCATTTCGCAGACCTTATTGTATCGGGAGGCCATAAGCCTCCCCGACTTCTTGCTAAGCCGGAGCTTCTCCTCCAGGGTCCTGACGCGCTCATCAACGAGCACGCCAGGCCTGGCCAGCTCCGGGTTTGCCGCCTCTTCCGGCAGATAAGCGAGGGCAACAATGCCCTCGCCTAATCTTTTTATTGTTGCCGCCACGTCCTTTAGGATCTTCACATAACGACCGTGAAGATTTTTGGACGTGGTGGCAACCTTCATCACGGCCTCCGCGGCTGTGTGCGTCTTCTGCACCATCTCCGCCGCGGAGGCAACCGGGCACGGGAGCCTGAAGGACAACAGCTGGGCGGTGTCACGCCAACATTCGTCCTCCAGCTCAAAAACCGCCTTCGCTCGCCTTGCAGCCAAAGCACGCTCTTCGGCTGCGACGATGCCGAGAAACTCGGCGGCGGTCGGCGGTCTTCCCACGCCCCCACTTGTACTGGGGGCCGGTGTGGAGGCGTCCTCCTGCACCTCCATGTCCGAGTCCTCAGATGGTGGTGGGGACCCGGACAAGCCAGCGAATGCTGGGGAGCGAGAGCGCTCCTTCGCCGGCTTCTTCGTTTCATCTCTCTTAGGAGCAGCGCCACTCGCGCTTACCTTCGTAAGGGAAACTTGCGCCCCGAACATTTTTCTTGCCCCCATGGCAAGTATGTCCTGGCGCTTCTTTGCAGTAGTAGATTCGCCCCCCACCCCTGTGGTGCAGGCGGAAAGTAGCCTATCACGGGATAACGACATGAGGGTGCCTGGGTGCGGCAACACCCCCACGCCGGGCCCTGAGTGTCCGATCACTCTGGGCCGGTACGTCTCTCTCTTCCTCTGAACTACTCATCATGATGCTTAGAGGAGTAGTTTGATTTCTAAGTTTTCCTTCTCCTAGGCCGGTTGACATCCAAGTCTGACGAGCCCGGCCTGCCCGGATTTGAAGTCAGGGTTTACTCCCCTATCCCAGTTGTCCCCGTCTTTGAGGGCTAACGGAGCTGGGAACTCCGGTTTTTTTTCGAGGTTTTTCTTCCTCTATTCCCTCTGTTAATTCAGGAACTCACCAGGGGCCCTTCCGAGCATGGGTGACCCTACCAAGGACTCAAAGGAGTCCCCGCCGGCATGGCCCCCTGGATCATAGTTCCCCTAAGCTCGGCCACCACGACAAGGTGGAGAGAAATCGGCCGGGGACATTGAAGGTTAAGGTCAAAGTCAAATCCCAAGGTCACGTGGTAATAGCCAGAGAAAAGTCCTACAACTTTTGTTTGCAATGTTTTTCTGTTCGATTCTTAGTTCTTGAGTTATGTTGACTGTAACGACTGACTGTAACGCCGACGCGCTATTTAATTTATAATGAATCCCGCTTCGCGGAGTTCTTCGATGATCGACAGGATTTCGTTGTGAGCATTATTGCCCGCTTGACGGGAAGCGTCTAACAACCGCAGACGGTCGACGAGTTCATTGGAATTGTCCCAATGCGCGTACTTGATCTTACGATCGCTTAGCGTCATATTGCGCGGTATACCTTTCCCCTGTTTAGTACGCACATTGGATATTAAAGGTGCAATTATGTATCTGTATTTGTATCCTTTGTTACCCAGTATTGCACCAAGCTTATTGTGATGTTTTCTATGAGCATGTGTTATTTCTAGTATTTTTTTGTATCGTTGTTTATCTTCCTCGGTATATAACTCGCTCTTTGGACATTTCATGAAAATCAATTTCTACAATCCTTGTGTTGCTTTGAATCGTATACCATCTATGATTATATTATCCTGTTCAACCACGTCAAAATGCTTATCACCGAGCATCATTCCATCGTTGTCGAAATACACACCATATACATAGTCTATGTCGTTCTTTTTCTTACCACTCAGGATAGCTTTCATATATTGTTGCGCCAACGGACCAAAATGATTTTGAAACATTTCAAGACCCTTCAACGTTTGCATTTGACGTTGAATAGTTGACTCAAACGATTTGTTGGTAGTAGCATCAGTAGCGACGATAGTGTCAATCGATGAAGAATCCCATGTCAATTGTCGTTCGGTTCGTTCTTTCGTCGGAGTAAAAGTCACCATTGCAGTGTTATATCGTGTGCGCTTTGAATTGTGTAAAGTAAGGGACAGTGTTTCATTCGATGTCTGTGTTCGTTTCCGCTTCGTCTCGCGTGACGTGTCTTTGAGAAACATGTCCAATGTCTTTTGCTTAGTTTCCGTATTTTCAGCAATCTGTTTTAGAGGTTTGATAATAAGTTTAAATTGTATTTCCAATGCAATTTTTTCTTCTAATTTACCGGTTTTCAGAGCGCGATATTTTTGACGAATGGATTGACTCGTTTTTGCAATCCCCTTCGCTACTTTCTCGCGATCTATAATTTCACTGCTTTTGTCAAGTAAAGCCATGTTGCTCGCATTGTAGGAGAGACAATACTTGGTTGATGTCTCAACAACGATATACCCTTCGACGGTATCGCGAACTCGTTAAATCCTTTTCTATAGCGACCTCTGTCCAAAGGACTGTCCTTGTCGATCACTAAAAATCCATATTTGTTTTGCCAACATTTGTGGCACAATTCTTGTACGACATATCTGTATTTACATGATCGTTATACACATGTGTGAGATTGGTACCATCTTGTTTAAAAAGAATTATCAGATTTGCGTTGTCACGTATAAGATGCTTTGGTATCTTCGCGTACGTCTGACAAAGATAGAAACAGTCGACACTCGAGTGACGACCCATTGCAAATGTTATAAGGTGCTCGTGTAAGGTTAAACAGTATGTTTTATTATATGTTTTAGTTATATGTTTGTTTATGTAATTCCCGTTTGTGTTATCGATCGGTTTAAAATGCTTATTGTAAGGTTATCGGGGCTACTGGAATCCGACGCGAGGATCCAGTCGGCGGTCGCTACGC
>NW_018023126.1:5451-8331 GCF_002006095.1 Pseudomyrmex gracilis | reverse complement strand
CCTCCGCCAATCATGATTGAGTGGCTGAGGTATAAAAGCCGGCATCACCTGTGCGTCGTCGGACTAATCCCGAAACGTGTTGCGGCCGAAGGCTCTGCTCGACAGAGCATTGCTTGTGGGACTTAGAAGTTAGGTGAATCAAGGTGTAAACATAAGTTGTGAAGAAAACGTGTAATTATTCAAAATAAAAGCTATAGTGTTACTACAAGATTGAGATATCTTCTCGACGTCCCTCCTCGCGGCATCCTGAAGATCCCACGGGATAACACAAAGTATTCTCGTATCGTATCCTGCTTGTCACATGCCACGTCATCAAAAATAAAAATAGAATTCGGAAGTGTTTCACTCGGCGGATTCGCATCGCTAGTATTAGAAAAGGTAAAATAACCAATTTCATCTACTGATGAAAGTACATTTTCCAAATATTGATACTTTGGTTGTTGCAACGATTTGGAATACACGTACACGTTTTCAAAACGTACACCGTGTGGACTTTCAAGCAAGCTTAACACCACATTCGTCTTGCCGCAGTTCGAAAGACCGCACACAATACCACGTATAGTAACCAGTAGCATTATTCCATGTTTGCGTATTTTCTTGCCGGACATTTGTTGAGTCTTGCTGTCAAAATTAATTACTTTAATTGCCACAGGTTGTCGCACGAACTGCCTAGTTTGTTTTTAACTGCCTCGCGCGAGGAGCATCTATTTATAGAGATGCGTCGAGCGTTTCTACTCAGTCATCAGAAGACAACTGATGTCAAACGTATATTGCAATCTATGTCAGGTTGTGGATTGTTAAATCGCGTGATAAACGCTCTTTTCGTCGAATTACATATTCCGGGCTACCAATTTTGTGGCCCGGGAACGCGTTTGGAAAAACGATTAACTAGAGACGATCGCGGCATTAATCTATTGGACGCGGCTTGTCGTGAACACGATATAGCTTATTCGTGAAGCAACGAATTTGCTGCTCGACACGTAGCTGATAACGCACTTGCTGCGAAGGAGCGCGATCGTATTACAGCGGCAGACTCGAGTCTCGGTGAGAGAGCAGCTACGACCGCCGTGTGGGCGGCTATGAAAGCAAAGACAAAACTCGTCATGGGCTTGAAAAAGAAAAGCAAGTCAGCAAAAAAGAAGCGAATACTTCCAATTGCTAAACGCGGCGGTGTGTTACCGGTCCTACCGCTGCTGGGTGCTCTCGGTGCGCTCGTTGGTGGAGCGACGAGAGTTGCACAAACGGTAAATGATACAAGAGCTGCACAGCGGCAGCTAGAAGAAATGCAACGTCATAATCGCGCGATGGAAGGTTAAGGAATTTATCTGACTCCGTACGGACGGTGACTTTCGAAGAAAAAAAAACGCTGGAAAGACATTAAAATTACCTACAGGTGTAACAACAAATATGCAATCAATCAATTTCATCATTTCTTTGAACAAATATGCAGTTAGAACAACTAGCTAAGCGCATGCGTATACCTTTCTTTAGAGGTGTTTTTATGCGTAATACTTTACCGGACGTAGTAAGTCGTAATGAGAGTGGTATCGTCAATTTGGATGATACAAATGGACCAGATACTCACTAAGTGGCGTATGCAAAAAGAGAAAAGCATGCCATATGTTTCGATAGTTTTGGCAATTTTCAACCACCAAAAGAGGTAGTTCGTTATCTAGAACATGCCGTGGACAAAATAGAATATAACCGTACATCTTATGAACGTTACAATCAAAGCAATTGTGGCCAATTGTGTTTATGGTTCCTTCAAACGGTTGATAAGCTATATTTCTTTAAATAGTATGCTGTCAGACTTTATTACGCATTCGACAACATGTCATTGACGTTTACACTTACCGGTAAAAGTAGCATCCTTGCAGTCAGCTACTTTCCCGCCATTGATTTAAGTGACGGTGATTACAAGCTTGGACTAACAGATTTTGAAACGTATCATACGATACCGAACGTAAATTTATTGAACAATAAATTTTATTACGATTCAGATGACAAGCAAATTATAATTCCTGAAGGATCGTACAAATTGCGGGATATTAACAATTATCTGCAACATGCAATGATGCAACGTAATGCGAAAAACGAAGATAAGGATGAGAACATCTCTCCACTAATAATACGCGCAAACACCAACACAATGAAAAGTAAAATAAACAGTGCTTACCAAATAAATTTTACCAAACTCGACACCATTGGATCGTTGTTAGGTTTTTCATCAACTCGTATTTTAGAGCCACGACAGTGGTATGTATCAGACGTGCCGATTAATATTATCAACGTAAGCATTATTCGCATAGAATGCAACGTGACCGCGGGTGCGTACAGCAACAACCGGTGTGTGCATAGGATACATGAGTTCTCACCGAACGTGCCACCTGGATATAAGATCTCGAAAACATCGGCACAGATCATTTACCTTCCGATCATTGTGCAGAGCATTACGGATCTAAAGATACGCATTGTGAATCAGAACGGACAATTGTTTGATTTTCGAGAAGAAGAAATAACCGTCAGGTTACACGTGCGACGCCGACGACTGTAATACACGGCATGCTCGTGCTGAACGAGGTGGATCAAGTGACGCGAGATACGAGATTTTCATTACAAACATCTGCTACGACGTACAGTAATCGGAAGAAGCTAAATTCGATAAACGTTAAAGTTTTGCAATCATTGGGATTTATTGTACGAAAAATTTGAAAATATGTGCGACATTTTAAATGTTGGGAGCGAGCCGATCTTTGACGATCGCATCGTCAAGATTGAAACTCACACGTACAATCGGGTGATACTCTATTGACCACAGTACGATTCGACACCGCTCGATTCGACACAGATTTATTCGACACCAAATTATTCGACACCGTA
>NW_018023126.1:0-4931 GCF_002006095.1 Pseudomyrmex gracilis | reverse complement strand
GAATAAATCTGTGTCCAATAATTTTGTGTCCAATAATTTGGTGTCGAATCGATCGGTGTCGAATCGTACTGTGGTCAAACGGAACACGCCCGTACAATCCGTATGTGAACACGACGATTGAACACAGTGATGAGATACGCATACCTATACAACAGCAGGACTTGTACACTTTATTATGTCAAAGTTTACTTTACGTCGAAGGAAAAATAACGTTAACAACAAAAGACAAAGAAGAAGTATATTTGGGTAATAATTGTGTAGCTTTTATGTTCGATGAGATTCGCTATAAACTCAATGGTATAGAGATTGATCGTAATAGAAACGTTGGAATAACTAGCACGATCAAAAACTATATATCGCTAATATATGATAAAAGCATGGCCATGAAGAATGCTGGTTGGGATATTAAACAACATGTGGACATAGATAGTTACTTTAATTCCTGCGTACCACTCAGCATGTTATTAGTTACCTCGCATGATTTTGCGAGGACTACAAACGTACAGTTATCAATGCACGTCATGAACTAATTTTAATACAATCGCGCAATGACAAAAACTGCATAACAGCAGTTTCTCAGGTAGCTCGTGAGGCACTGGATGGCAAAATTAAATTATTCAAAATGCAATGGCGAGTGCCACATATAGTGTTGAACGATGTTACAAAGCTCTCGCTACTACAAACTCTGGAAAGCGGGCGGTATTTGACCATGACTTTCCGCTCGTGGGATCTCTACGAATTTCCATTATTACAAAGCACTACTAAACATTTGTGGGCCGTAAAAACGGCGACACAACTTGAGAAACCGCGATACGTCATATTTGCGCTACAGACTGCTCGAAGAAACGATATGTCAGCAGATGTCACGCGATTCGATCACTGTCAGTTGACCAACGTAAAACTTTATCTCAACTCTGAATTCTATCCTTATGACGACTTGCATTTAGATTTTGATAAAAAAAAATATGCCGTTCTGTACAATATGTACACACATTTTCGTAAAACGTACTACGGATGTGGTGTTGTCGTACCATTTCTCACCATTTACAACTTTCTGCAATGTTGTCCTTTAGTGGTCATTGATTGCTCACGTCAAAACAAGGCTGTCAAGAGTGCAACCGTCGATGTGCGGATTGAATTTGATTGCAAAGAAAATATACCGGCAAATACTACAGCCTATTGTCTCATTTTGCACGATCGTGTGGTTAAATACAACCTGTTACCTAACGTAGTGCGCAAAATTACTTAAATTGCAACATCAGCACTTCTCCCTTCCATAATCTGAAAAATCATTTAAGAATCACAGTATGTACCAATAGACAGCAGTTGTCTTTTATCGGTCACACAATTACATCATCATGGATGTGGCGACGTTAGTGGACTTACAAGGATTTGTCGTCGGGAAAAGATTTATTGTCAAAGAAGTGGCGGTATTGCAAAAAGGTAGTGTTCTCTCGCAGTACATTTTTGAAAGCCCCTTTCCGTGGAATCTACTTGTAAGATCAGACAGGTCAGCAGCTTCTTGGCTGATGGCGCATCATTACAAGCTGCGTTGGGAAGATGGAAATGTTGCATACCGCAGAGCAAAAAAGTTGATTACAACAGCTATTTGTGGCACTGCAGAAGTGATGACAACGCATCTTCACTTGTCTATGTTAAAGGTCCTAAAAAATGTAACTGACTACCTGATATTCTTGATAGTGACGTACGACGTGGATTAATTATTAAAACATTGTATGCCGATTACAACAATATTGCTTCTTTAAATAAATTGAATGTATTGAATTGTCTACGATGTGAAAAACATGTGAAACATTGCGCATTACAAAATGTATTTAAAATATTTACTTGGTGGTTTAAACGACAATAAAATGTTATATGCAACAACTGTTACGTCCTGACCCACGGTTACGGTAGGGCTGTGGTGAAGTAACAGAGAGCTGTCGTTTCTCTGTCTCCGCACAGCAGGTTGGCGATCCCGCTGCGGCAGAGTCGAGCGAGTTTGTGTGCTCTCACGGACAGGTCAACGGCGTATGCCGATCTTACTCTATTCTATAAGGCTCCGCTCGTCGGTCTCTTTTTGAGTCTAGAGTTTTAACTCTACGGACTAAGGACGAGACCGTGCGATCAATTGAGGATGTGGATGATGAGAGGTCGTCTTAATTAAAAGGAAAAAAATTATAAAATGTACAATATTAATTTATTCATTTAGGGTAGTTACTGTTACAAATTTTTTTTGTTAGGTGTGTTGTCGTGTGGATGGATGTGATATCGTGAATTTTACAATAAAACGGAGGGTCATTGCTCGGAGGCTAGGGAGAGGGAATATATATATATATATATATATATGTATGTATGCGTGTCGCGAGAGTGTGTGTGAGGGGCCTCCGGCGGGATTCTACAAATGTAAGTGTGCCGGGTGCATGAGTATGACGCCGATTCGTAGTCTAGCTATAGAAATCATTCTAAATCTATTTCTATTATCTCATGGATTTCTGCGGAACTAGAGGGAAATATGGAATAAAAATGACGGACTGGAACTAGGCGGATGTCATCTAGGTACGGGAATTTGAGAGGGAGGAGTTTTTGGGATAGAGTGGTGGATATCAAGTGAAAGAGGTCGGAAGGATCTATTTTTAGGGGATCGATTACAAAGGATTGATTTTTTTAGAATCTGCTTTTCGGTAAGTAGAGGCTAGTCGGAGAAAATGTTGGAATTTAGGATCGAGCGGTGGGGTGGTTGGTCGTGAGGAATCGGAAGATTCATCGTCCGCGGGTTCTTGCCCGGATGTGGAAGGTAGTGGGGAAGGAGAACGAGGAGGGGGTGGAGGAGTCGGCGCGGATTTCAGATCCGCGGGATTTTCTGCGGGACAAGCAGATTCGGAGTGCGTTGGAGAAGGGAAGCGAGGAGGTGAAGGCGGTAGATTGTTCACAGAGGGAGCAGGGGAGGATTGAGCGTTTGCAGGAGGATCGGGGGTACAGGTGAATAGGAGGGAGCTTCATACCACGAATCGTCGTGTGTATGTGTGTCTGTGTGTGTTTCTACGTGTGCGTGATCATTGTTACTATTATTTTGTGGGTGAGAGTTGTTTACGTGCGAGTGTGTCGGTAAGTGTGCGTGCGCGTGCGATGAAGTTGTGTGTGTATCGCTGGGATTTCTTATTTTATTGTCGTTGTTACTATCGTTTTCTATCGTTGCGGGAGGGGTGGCGTCAATGGGCCTGGTCGGCTCCGCTTTGTTTAGCGCGAGCGCTGCCGCTCGTCGCAATTTTACGTTGCGTCGGTAGCGCTGGGCCTTTTTACCCGTTCGCGAAGTTTTCTGCCGGGGTTNCACTTAAACGATTTTATGCAATTACACTCAGTTTATGTTATTGTATTTTCTTTTGTTATTGTATTTTCTTGGCTTTCGGAGATTTCGACCGTTTTCGGAGATGTTGAGTCTTGTTTACTACGTGGTTTGGGGAAGAAAATGAAGAAAAAATATTTGGCTGCCACCCGAGACGGCTATACACCGCGAGTAGCCCTTCCAAAAATTTCAGCTGCCACCCGAAACGGTTACACACCGCGAGTAGCCCTTCCATAAATTTCGGCTGCCACCCGAGACGGCTATATACTGCGAGTAGCCCTTCCGATTAAACCACATTTTTGAGTGTGTTTATGTATTTGTTTATTTTGACCGTTTTCTCTATATCTCCGAAAATCAGTCACGACGTCAGCTGTTAATTTCACGAGAAGTGGAATCTCCGTATATATAATGATGTGGATTTACTACTTAGATGATCGCGACTGGATGCTGCTGAGTCTCGTAGCTCCCGTGCGGCTTAGCTGCTGAATGATCGGCGGCGGGTCGCTTCGAGCCGGCGCGGCTTCGGTGTCCCGGCTTGGCACTCACTGCACCAAACTTTACTTTTCAAAATCGTTGCACCACGGCACTCCCGATTTTCTAAGATGAGCGACTCTTGACTGACTCGTCGCGAATTAGCTGCGGCACTCCCGGGAAAATCAGCAGGTTTTTCTGACTCCAGCCTCGAGAGTCCCGTCTTATATACCTTTTTGAATCAGCGAGTGCTCACCGAGTTTTTTCTAATCGGAAAACTCGGTTGGATCTTGCTGGTTTCTATTTGTTAATTAATCGTCGGGTAAACTTTGTGTGATCTACGATCGGCGACAATTTCTTGCCTTGGTCGGCTCGTTCAATTTTTCGGAGAAGGGAAAAAGGAGAATGTTGGTTTTTTTCAATCACGCTACATAGACTCCTTGCTATTTGCTTATAATAAAATTGCTCGTATCACCGGAGTTTCTATTTGCGCCGGCCGCTTTAATTTTTATAAGCGGTGGTTTTTGTGACCCGGAAATATTTGAGTTTGTTTGGAAAGCTGCTCGGAGTGTTTAAATAATAAATTTTTTTTGCTTTATCATAAAATTTCGGATTATTACCAGGCGCGGTTTATCTTTTTGGGCGCCGATATGATTTCCGTTTGCTCTCCTATCGTCTGGAGTCTAAGTTTCCAAACGATAGAAGATCCGTTCAAGTTATTTATTGCTTTTTTTTATTTACAAAAAAAAAGAGTTTGCTATACGCTGGCGCGTCACGTCGCAGGAAAAAGGGGACCGTGGAGTCTCTAAGACGTAACACAACTTTAGTTGTACATTTACTATTCTGTTCTATAGCATATTTATATAGATTAACGGTATTAATCGCGGTTTAACGTGGTTTTATAGTTGATCGTGGCTCATTTCTAGTTAAACATAGTTCGTTTATGGTTGAACGTGATCCCGGGCGACGGTTTCCCACCTTGACGTGGTACCCGGGCTTGAGAACCGTAATGATCCGAGGGGCTATGCCGGCGGGACTTCGGTCCTGGCAGGTTCTACCTTGCCGGACAGGCCTTCGGGGAGCGGTCAGACTAAGAGGAAACCAGTAGCTTTGC